>NC_053025.1:508061561-508224003 GCF_003073215.2 Triticum urartu
ACACAATCTCAGATTCATCTATACAACCAACACATAGAACCTCAAAGAGTGCCCCAGAGTTTCTACCGGAGAATCACGACGAAAACATGTGCCAACCCCTATGCATAGGTTCATGGGCGGAACCCGCAAGTTGGTCACCAAAACATACATCTAGTGGCACGTGGTATCCCATTGTCACCACAGATATCCACGGCAAGACATACATCAAGTGTTCTCAAATCTTTAAAGACTCAATCCGATAAGATAACTTCAAAGGGGAAACTCAATTCATTACAAGAGAGAAGAGGGGGAGGAGAAACATAAGATCCAACTATAATAGCAAAGCTCGCAATACATCAATATCGTATCATCTCAAGAACACGAAAGAGAGAGATCAAATACATAGCTACTAGTACATACCCTCAGCCCCGAGGGAGAACTACTCCCTCCTCGTCATGGAGAGCACCGGGATGATGAAGATGGCCACCGGAGAGGGATTGCCCCCTCCTGCAGGGTGCCGGAACGAGTCTAGATTGGTTTTTGGTGGCTACGAAGGCTTCTGGCGGAGGAACTCCCGATCTAATATCCGTTCTGGAAGTTTTAGGGTATATGGAGTTATATAGGACGAAGAAGCCCCCTACCCTCGTGAGCTCCTCCTTCCTTCCTTGACGTGGGGTCCAAGTCCATCAGGTGGCTTTCGTTCCAAAAATAACTTCTCTAGTTGATTTCGTTCCGTTTCGACTCCGTCTGATATTCCTTTTCTTCAAAACACTGAAATAGGCATAAAACAACAAATCTGGGCTGGGCCTCCGGTTAATAGGTTAGTCCCGAAAGTAATATAAAAGTGGATAATAAAGCCCAATATTGCCCAAAACAGTAGATAATATAGCATGGAGTAATTGACGAGGACATGTATTAGGGGTAGGGTAACAGGCCTGACCTAAAGGCCCTACCCATGGACATCGTATACTTTGTACTGGGCCCCTGGGCCAGATCGCCGTCCAGATGTACCGCAACTTGAAAGTCACTCGGACGGCGATAACCACTCGGAGCACGGCACTTCACTCGACGAGCTCATTCCAATCGACCGTGTAACTCACTCGGATATGCAAAGACCAATAGTCAGCATGACGGTTTTGTAGTGGGCAGGCATTATGGCATTGATGCTCCACCGTGTAACTTAATGGGTGAGGGGGTGGCGCACTCTATATAAGCCAGCCCCCACCACTAGACTAGGGGGCTCTTTTCTTCCACCTCTCTCTTTCTAACCATTAGTCTCAGGACATAGCTCAGGCATGGAGATCCGTTCTCCCCTTTCTCTCACACATTGTAATCTTCGGATACATACTCAGATAAACAAAGCCTCTCCGGAGCACGAGACGTAGGGTTGTTATCTCCACCGTGAGAGACCCGAACTCGCTAAAACCACCATGTCACCTATTTGCATCTCGATAGATCATGCTCCTTTACCCTACCCCCTTTCTATTGTCGGAATCGTTCCCACGACAGTTGGCGCCCACCGTGGGGCATGGCGTCTATCGAACCATGGTGCAAATGGTTTTTTCTTCAATCTTCAACAGCGGATCAACTACCATCGCCAGAGAAATTGGCGCTCTGGTCATCGCGTCATTTGTACAAACAAAAAGATCAGGGAGTGGCTCATCTCAACTTGTTCTCTTTACAATCAACCATTGATCTAACTACTGTTGGTTCCTCTTCTGTATACACACAAGCTTGGACACACGGCGGCTCCGCCCTCCGACGTCTTCCTCCGTCATCGATTGCCCAAACGCCGCATCGAGTCTGTCTCCCGAGTTCTGCTTCATCCTCGACGGCCTGGCTCCCTGGCGATGGATCGCTGCGCCTGGCAGCGCACAACTCCTCCTTCCGGCGACTCGGCCACAGCTTCTACATGGGCTGGGTAAGTCCCAGCCGGCCGCCGACTCTCCGAGCGACAAGGCACAAGAGCAGGCAAGCAGGGCTTCATCCTCGTCAAATGTGGCCACGCCTCCACGACGGCTCGGCGGTGACAACGGGGCCGACGGCTCGGCCGTGACCTCAGCGGGAGTCTCGGGCCCAGCGTAGCCCCCGACTGCAGGCGGTGTCCCTCGTCAACCACGCGGCCGCGACCGCCGCGGTGGATTCACGGACCGGACGCGGCACCAACGCCGGAGCTGTCTACGTCTCCGATCACAACATGACGGGAGCCACCAGGTTGACTCAGCGCCACCTCAAGCTCCGCCACGCGCAACCTCGCAGAAGAACGCCATCGACCCGCACTCGGATTCATCGCGGCCGCCTCACCTCGCGATGGATCCGTGCAAAAAATTGCCGCCGCCATGGCCGATCAGGGAGTTCTGCGCCCCGCCTTCCGCTTTCCTTTCTTAATTCCTTCCCATTTATGTCCTGCATGCAGGAGATAAATGGCTGTGGAAAACGTTCATTACATGCACGAATTGCTTTAACTCTCGCTTAATTAACACCTCTTGCATGCAGACTCTAGACGTTGGCAATTGACTACAGGTCATCTCCACCAGCCAGTGGACCTCCCACGACGTGGCAATAAACCGCATGCAGGAGATAAACGACCGAAACTTCCATCGCATGCAATACCGGCATTAATTCTTGCTTAATTACCGCTAATTAAGTTTTTTGCATGCGTGTACAGGTTTTGGATGAGGGCAACCCCATCAATGCATCGTAACGGCAGGCATTGGAGAATCCCTACGACCAATGGCCTCTGGCACGACGCCTCGGGGGTTCCTCGGTCCGACGTACGGCAAGCACTCACTGATAACATGTACGATGGAGTCAACAGCACACTGCAGCATCGTCCACTTGGCAGCAACTGCCACCAGTCGACATGGTCACTCGGATGGGACTAGCTCACTTGCACCAATCCGGATCATAGGCACTCGGCCGCCCGTGCATCATCGCTCGGCTGGACATGACCTCATCATTCGACCGCCCTGCACGCGGTGACGAAGCTGTTCGCATCATCATCAACTTGTCCGACTCATCCTGACGCCCCACGCATCGTCATTTCACGGGATGCGTCCACTTCACTCAGACGCCCCGACCATCGCCACTCCGCGGGACGCATCTACATCATCCGAACGCCCCGTGCAACATCACTCTACGAGACGCATCTACTTCATTCAGACGCCCCACGCATCGTCAGTCTGTGGGATGCACCTATGATGAAGCTATGAACCTAGGGTAGGGTCATGGACCTGCCCTAACTGCCCTACCCAAGGACATCTCTAGAAGAAATCGCCTTCCAATCGACTTGGAGGTGTTCCACTCGACAGACTCGAAGACACTCGACCAAGAAGCAATTACTCGACCAAGATCCAACCACTCGACGGCCAGGAGACCTAAAGTCACTCCGCACGCTAACGGTCGGTCATTAAGTAGCTTTTATGGTCATCATAGCACTTTATTAATAGCGTTATCAGTTACGCCCTGCCTTGATGTACATTGAACCCTTCGTAACCTGGGCTGGCCGGGGTCCTGGCGCACTCTATATAAGCCACCCCCCTCCTCCGAGACAAGGGTTCGCACCTCGGTAACTCATACACACATAATCCAGTCGACCGCCTCCGGGCTCCGAGACGTAGGGCTTTTACTTCCTCCGAGAAGGGCCTGAACTCGTAAACCCTGCGTCCTTACAACCTCTCCGTAGCTAAGACCTCGCATCTCCATACTTACCCCCTACATTACTGTCAGACTTAGAACCACGATAGTTGGCGCCCACCTTGGGGCAAGTGTTTTAGCATTTTGTTGGAGGAGTTGCGATCTTTTCCGACCCGAATCATCATGGTTTTCGACGGAGTTTTGGTGGAGGGCCGCGAGATCCGTCTCGGCGCGCTCACGTTCATTGCCGACGACTCCGCCTGGCTTCAGCAGGCTCCGCTCGACGTGGACGCACTCCCTGTCCGCGGGGTAACGCACTTTAGCGCATGCGTCCGCAGCGTTCTCCTGCGGCAACCGTCGACTCCCTACCGATCGGCTCCTGTGTTGTCCTCCCTCCCCGTATCCCGCCGGCGCAAGCGCTCCAGTCGGTCGAGACTTCAGCGGTGGGTGAGACACGCGGTGGCCCGTCAGTCGGCCATCCCTCAAGTCGCGGCGATCGAGCTCGACGAATCCCTCTACGGCCTGTTCGACCTGTCGACTGGCTCCGAAGAGACTGCTTCCGAGTGCGACAGCAGCGATCCAGCGACAGAGGTTCTGATGGTTGACGGACCGCCCAGTCCCCCCGGTTTTACCCGCACCGACGGAGGCGCGGGAGGAGGCGACCCGTCGCGTCTCCATGAAGAGTATCTTCCCGAGCCTCTCACGTCACTGCAGAGAGAAGAACTCCGCCGCCGGAACATGGATGCACTGCACACTCCTATCGTCGGAGAAACCCCCGAGGCTCGCGCCTTGGAAGACGCGTGCCTGACAAACTTGGCCGAGTGCACTCGACTGGAGAACCTCCAGCGAGCACTCGACGAGCCTGCGCGACAACGGGTTCCCGAATCCAGTCGACGTCAGCTCTTCCCGCCCCCACAGGTATATCGAACTCCGATTCAGAATTTAGCAGCTGTAGCCCGTATAGCGGAGTCGATTCAGCCTTCCCAGTCGGAGGCTGGCAGAGGCTTGCTGCAGATCAGAGCGTTACTCCGGGCAGCAGGAGATCAGAATTCCGCTGTTTCTCAGTCACGAAACAGGATTCACAGCAGATCCGTTGCCGCAGACACAGTCCAGTCAGCTCACAGCCCGAGATCGCCCCCGAGGCGTGAGGGACGTGGAGACCGGCGTGACCAGTATGGGAACCATGAGCAGTATGATCACCGAGTCGATCGTGACTGTCGACGTCGAGTGCCCACGCCTCCCTCGAGGAGCGGGTCGTATGTGCCTCGCCAGCAGGATGACAGATGCCCTCATAGTGGTGGGCGAAGGATTCCAGTCGACCCCAGAGGGCCAGGCTTTGACGCGAGATCCATTCTTGTCCAGGGTTTGGTCGACAGGAACTGGGCTCACCAAGAAGGTCACGACAGAGATGCACCTACCAGCAGTAGAGTACATGTTTCGGGGCCAGAGTGCTTCAGTAGGGCCACCAGGGCCGCTGTGATTCCTCCCAATTTCAGGTTGGCGACTGGAGTCAGTAAGTTCACTGGCGAGTCCAAGCCCGATACTTGGCTTGAGGACTACCGAGTGGCCGTCCAGATTGGCGGTGACAATGATGAAGTGGCCATGAAGCACCTGCCTCTCATGTTGGGGGGCTCGGCCAGAGCGTGGCTAAACCAGTTAGCACCTAGCAGCATTTACACTTGGGAAGATCTCTCCCGAGTGTTCGTCACCACATTTGAAGGCACATGCAAGCGACCGGCAGGACTGACTAACTCCTGTAGTTTATTACATCCAGAGATGGATCACGTTACATTACTCGGTGGAGAATGTGCCTGACCACCAAGCAGTTTGTGCCTTCAAGGAAGGCGTCAAGTACAGAGAACTGAATTTGAAATTCGGTCGAACCGGAGATATGTCCCTGAATCGGATGATGGAGATTGCCACCAAGTACACTAACGGCGAAGATGAGGATCGACTCAGGAGTGGCAAACTCAAGTCAGTCGCCCAAGAAACCGGAGGCAATTCCAGTCGGAAACAGAAGCGGAAAGCCGAGCCAGCGGCTCCTGGGGAAGCCTTAGCTTTGGCCCAAGGAAAGTCTAAAGGGAAACCTAAAGGGCCTTGGAACCCCAAAAAGGTTAAAGACCAGGAGGGAAATGATGTGTTGGACTTACCGTGTCTCGTCCACACGAAGAAAGATGAAGAGGGTAATTTTATTTACCCGAAACATAACACTCGGCAGTGTCGACTCTTGATCCAGCAGTTCCAGGGCAAGCAGCCCAAGGGTAAGGAAAAGGAGTCAGACAAGGTTGAAGACAAGAGGACAGTGATGACGGATACCCTCAAGTCAATTCCACCCTGATGATTTTTGCTGATGTTGAGAGCAAAAGTCGACTGAAAGTTATTAACCGAGAGGTGAACATGGTCGCTCCGGCGATGCCTAGTTACCTGAAATGGTCTCAGACTGCCATAACATTCGACCAGTTCGACCACCCAACGCACATCGCCACCCCTTGTAGGCAAGCTTTGGTGGTCGACCCAGTTGTTGAAGGCACTCGACTGACCATAGTCCTGATGGATGGTGGCAGTGGTTTGAACATATTATACGCTGAGACGTTGAAGGGGATGGGCATTCCGATGTCCAGACTCAGTGCCAGCAACATGAGTTTCCATGGAGTCATTCCTAGGAAGAAGGCTGAATCACTCGGCCAGATTGCTCTTGATGTGGTTTTCGGTGATTCCAAGAATTACCGCAAAGAAAAATTGACATTTGAAGTTGTAGACTTCCAGAGTGCCTATCACGCTATTTTGGGCAGGCCGGCTTATGCACGCTTCATGGCCCGACCATGTTACGTGTATCTCAAATTGAAGATGCCTGGCCCCAAAGGTGTGATCACCATTACGGGCAATCGGAAGAAAGTGGAAGAATGTTTTCAGAAGTGTTCGAAGATCGCCGACGCACAGATGGCAGTGGTGGAGTTGCAGGAATACCAGAAGACTGCAGACCCGAGTGATCTGTTGCGAGCCAAGAAGCCCGCTACAGAATCAGCTTTCCAGTCGACTAGCGACACGAAGACGGCTCACATCCACCCGACCGACCCCAGCGCCGCCCCGACTCATATCTCGACAACACTCGACTCCAAATAGGAAGAAGCGCTCATCCAGTTCCTCTGTGAGAACTGGGACATCTTCGCGTGGAAACCTTCTGACATGCCAGGTGTTCCCAGGGAGCTGGCTGAGCATCGCCTGAGAGTCGACTCAAAAGTTAAACCTGTCAAGGAACATCTTCGACGGTCCGCCGTCCAAAAAAGAAAAGCTATTGGCGAAGAGGTGGCTCGGCTCTTAGCAGCGGAGTTCATCTGAGAGATCTACCACTCCGAGTGGCTCGCCAACGTTGTCATGGTCCCCAAGAAGGACAAGTCACTTCGCATGTGCATTGACTTTAAACATATCAATCGGGCCTGCCCGAAAGATCATTTTCCTCTCCCCCGCATCGACCAGATAGTCGACTCGACTGTGGGATGTGAGCGACTGTCTTTCTTAGACGCCTATTCCGGGTACCATCAGATCCGTCTGTATGGACCTGACGAGATCAAGACAGCTTTCATCACTCCATTCGGGTGCTTCTGTTATGTTACCATGCCGTTCGGCCTCAAGAATGCTGGAGGCACATTCATGAGGATGATTCAGAAGTGTTTACTCACTCAAATCAGTCGGAACGTGGAAGTATACATGGATGATATTGTGGTCAAGTCACGGAAGGGTTCCGACCTGCTGACTGACCTTGCTGAAACCGTTGCCAACCTCAGGAGGTATGATATCAAGCTTAATCCATCAAAGTGTACATTCGGAGTCCCTGGCGGAAAGTTACTCGGCTTTCTCGTTTCCGAACGGGGAATTGACGCCAATCCAAAAAAAGTTGGCACTATACTCCGAATGAAAAGCCCTGTGCGAGTGCACGACGTCCAGAAGCTTACTGGTTGTTTGGCCGCCCTAAGTCGATTCATATCTCGTCTCGGTGAAAAGGCATTACCTCTTTACCGATTGATGAAGAAGTCCGACAAGTTCGAGTGGACTCCTGAAGCTGATGCAGCGTTTGCAGAGCTCAAAGCTCTGCTCTCCACCCAGCCGGTGCTTGCTGCCCCAATCAGCAAAGAGCCTTTGCTCCTTTACATTGCAGCCACAGGACAAGTCGTCAGTATGGTACTTACGGTCGAGCGGGAGGAAGAAGGGAAAACCTTCAAAGTTCAGCGACCAGTATATTATATTTCTGAAGTCTTGACCCCATCGAAGCAAAGATATCCTCACTATCAGAAGCTTGTATATGGGATCTATATGACCACCAAGAAAGTTGCTCACTACTTCTCTGATCATTCCATTACAGTCGTCAGCGACACTCCATTATCAGAGATCCTACATAACAGGGATGCAACTGGTCGAGTGGCAAAATGGGCGATTGAACTCCTTCCCCTTGATATCAAGTTTGAGGCAAAGAAAGCTATCAAGTCCCAAGCAATCGCAGATTTCGTCGCTGAGTGGATTGAACAGCAGCTGCCGACTCAGATTCACTCGGAGCATTGGACTATGTTTTCCGACGGCTCCAAGATGCTGAGTGGTTCCGGTGCCGGAGTGGTGTTGGTCAAATCCATTTTGATTCCTCCAATAACGAGGCAGGATATGAAGCACTTTTATATGGGTTGCGCATGGCCATCTCACTCGGCGTCCGTCGCCTCATGGTCTATGGCGACTCAGATTTGGTGGTTAATCAGGTGATGAAGGAGTGGGATGTCAGAAGTCCAGCCATGACTGGTTATTGCAATGCAGTGAGGAAGCTGGAGAAGAAATTTGAGGGGTTAGAGCTTCATCACATACCCCGATTGAAAAATCAAGCAGCTGATGATTTGGCAAAAATAGGTTCCAAAAGAGAAGCCATTCCCAGCAATGTGTTTTTGGAACACATCCACACACCATCAGTCCAGGAGGATCCCTTCACGGAAGAGGCCCCGCAGCCAAAAAGAGCCACGGATCCGACTGAAGTTGAAGTTCCAGTTGTGGTCGATCTGATAATGGAAGTGCTGGTTATCACTCCCGTCTGGATAGAACCGTACATCGCGTACATCCTAAGGAAAGAACTCCCAGAAGATGAGGAAGAGGCTCGACAGATCGTCCGTCGATCCAAGGCCTTTACAGTCATAAAGGGACATTTATATAGGGAAAGCGCGACTGGGGTCGGCCAGAAGTGTATCACTCCAGAAGAAGGTCAGATGATCCTTAACGATATCCACTCGGGGACCTGTGGTCATCATGCGTCCTCTCGGACCATTGTGGCTAAAGCATACCAAGCGGGGTTCTACTGGCCAAGGGCCAATGAGATGGCTAAAGAGATAGTCGACAAATGTGGAGGGTGTCAGTATTACTCCAATATGCCGCACAAGCCCGCGTCAGCCTTGAAAACCATTCCACTCGTCTAGCCCTTCGCTGTTTGGGGGCTGGACATGGTTGGGCCACTGAGAACAGGCAGGAGCGGCTTCACTCATGTGCTGGTAGCAGTAGATAAGTTCACCAAATGGATTGAAGCCAAGCCTATCAAGAATCTCGATGCTTGCACCGCTATCAGTTTCATTAGAGAGTTGATATTCAGATATGGAGTTCCGCACAGTATCATCACGGACAATGGATCAAACTTCGATTCCGACAAGTTCAGGGCCTTTTGCGCCTCTCAGGGCACTCGGGTCGACTATGCTTCGGTCGCTCACCCCCAGTCGAATGGACAAGCAGAAAGGGCAAATGGCCTAATTCTCAAAGGGCTGAAACCCCGATTGATGCGCGATCTCAAGCACGCAGCAGGTGCATGGGTCGACGAGCTCCCATCAGTCCTTTGGGGATTAAGGACAACTTCGAATCGATCGACCGGAAGAACCCCATTCTTTCTGGTCTACGGAGCCGAGGCAGTCTTACCGAGTGACCTGCTTCACAATGCTCCCAGAGTCGAGCTCTACTCAGAAGATGAAGTAGAACAAGCCCGGCAGGACGCAGTCGACCTCCTAGAAGAAGAAAGAGAAATGGCCCTGATCCGATCGACCATCTATCAGCAAGACTTGCGTCGATTCCATGCCAGAAACATGAAGAACCGAGCCTTCCAAGAAGGAGACTTAGTCCTTCGAGTGGATCAGCAGAAACCACACAAGCTTGCTCCTACTTGGGAAGGCCCCTTCATAGTCACCAGAGTCCTCCACAATGGAGCATACCACCTCTACAATGTCGATCGCCAGATTGATGAGCCACAAGCCTGGAATGCGGAGCTACTCCTCCCCTTTTATACTTGAATTCTCACTCGGACGAGATGTAATAAGAAAAACTCCTGTAGTTTATTTATCAAAGACAAGAGTGTTATAATTTTCCCAGTGATTATTATTGTTTTTGTTTGCGTAAGAAATCCCCCAGTGGGTGTCTTAGCTGCGAATCCGCTTCGCCTAAGTTTGTAAAAATCCTACCGAGTGGAGAGCAGTCCTCCCACTCAGGGGCTTAGCTGCAGTCCAGTACTCGCCTAAGTTCTCTCACTTGAGGACTTAGCTGTAGTCAGGCACTCGCCTAAGTTTGTAAAAATCCTACCGAGTGGAGAGCAATCCTCCCACTCGGGGATTAGCTGCAGTCCAGTACTCGCCTAAGTTCCCTCACTTGAGGACTTAGCTGCAGTCAGGCACTCGCCTAAGTTTGAAAAAATCCTACCGAGTGGAGAGCAATCCTCCCACTCGGGGGCTTAGCTGCAGTCCAGTACTTGCCTAAGTTCTCTCACTTGAGGACTTAGCTACAGTCAGGCACTCGCCCAAGTTTGTAAAAATCCTACCGAGTGGAGAGCAGTCCTCCCACTCGGGGGCTTAGCTGCAGTCCGGTACTCGCCTAAGTTCTCTCACTTGAGGACTTAGCTGTAGTTAGGCACTTGCCTAAGTTTGTAAAAATCCTACCGAGTGGAGAGCAACCCTCCCACTCGGGGGCTTATCTGCAGTCCAGTACTCGCCTAAGTTCCCTCACTTGAGGACTTAGCTGCAGTCAGGCACTCGCCTAAGTTTGAAAAAATCCTACCGAGTGGAGAGCAATCCTCCCACTCGGGGGCTTAGCTGCAGTCCAGTACTCGCCTAAGTTCTCTCACTTGAGGACTTAGCTGCAGTCAGGCACTCGCCTAAGTTTGAAAAAATCCTACCGAGTGGAGAGCAATCCTCCCACTCGGGGGCTTAGCTGCAGTCCAGTACTCGCCTAAGTTCTCTCACTTGAGGACTTAGCTGCAGTCAGGCACTCGCCTAAGTTTGTAAAAATCCTACCGAGTGGAGAGAAATCCTCCCACTCGGGGGCTTAGCTGCAGTCCAGTACTCGCCTAAGTTCCCTCACTTGAGGACTTAGCTGTAGTCAGGCACTCTCCTAAGTTTGAAAAATCCTACCGAGTGGAGAGCAATCCTCCCACTCGGGGGCTTAGCTGCAGTCAAGCACTCGCCTAAGTTTGAAAAAATCCTACCGAGTGGAGAGCAATCCTCCCACTCGGGGGCTTACCCGCAGTCCAGTACTCGCCTAAGTACGAAACACATCTCAATCCTCAAGGACGACGAGGGGCGGGTCGATTGCCACCTTCTCCTGGAGAGCTTCGCCACAAATACAATGCGCGATTCATCCTTCTCTACAGTAATGAAGTACGGGTTGACTGCCACCTTCTCTTGGAGAGCTTCGCCACAAATACAATGTGCGCGCCGTCCCCCTTTGCAGTAACAGAGTGTGGGTCGACCGCCGCCTTCCCTTGGGGAGCTTCGCCACAAATATAAGACAAGGGTCGACTGCTTCCCTCTCCTTAGGAACTGCGCTGCGAGTGCAAAAGTTGTCTCGAATGAAGAATGGGTTCACTCAGCAGGAGATTCATAAAGATATTCAACGGTAAACCAAGTTCAGATAAATTCTAAAGGTTCCAGACCACAGATCGAAGTACTAGGGCATGCAGCCCGAAAAATTTTAACGGTTACAAAAACCACTCGGCATTCCGAGGCAAATTTAAGGTGGGACATAAGAGTTTGTTCACTCCGCGGGAGGAGGGCTGGCAGGCTCGACGAACTCATCCAGGTCAACGCCGTTGGCTATCCGAGTGGCTGCAGCGATGAAAGTCTCCATAAAGGTTCAGAAGTCATGCTTCTGGGTGTTGGCGACCTTGATTGCTGCCAGCTTGTCTTGTCGCACCTCCTTGCAGTGGACATGAACCAAGGACAGAGCCACATCAGCGCCACACCGAGCAGAAGACTTCTTCCACTCCTGCACTCGGTCAGGGATTCCGTTAAGTCGAGTCATCAGAGACTTGAGATCGTTTTGGAGCGTAGCCTCTGGCCAAAGTGTCGGGTCGATCCGTGACATGGCGACCTTCAGTCGAGCCAAGTAGTCCACGGCACCGTCAATGCGAGATTCCAGACGGACCAAATTCATGGCAGCTTCATCTTTCATGGGAGAGTTGATTGGATCCAAACCTGGTGCGATCTGCCCAGTCTCCTCTTCAAAGTTCTGGCAAAACTCTGCATTCACGATCTAAGGATAAGTCAATTTTCATACACTGAGTCGACACAAAAAAATCAGTCGGAACTAAATGTGCACCTTCAAGCTTAATATACAACTTCTTGGCAAGGCTCCTCAGGTAGCTCTCCAGATCGTCCCTCCTACGAGCGACGCCTTCCATCTTTTCGGTCAGGTTGAGGTTCTCCTTCTTCCAACGTGTGCACTCCCTGTTGGCTTCATTCAGAGTAGTCTTCAGCCTGGTATTCTCTTCTTCCAACTGGCCGACTGAAGCCAGCTTCTGTTCGGCCAGAGCGGTCCTGTCGTCAGCCTCCTTCTGGGCAGCAGACAAATCCTGATCCTTTTTCGCCAAAGCCTCTCTCAGTTTTTCTGCAAAGAAATGATGATTGATTCAGAAATAGCAGAAGGGTGCTCAAGCCTAAAACTGACCAGTCGACAGACTTGTCTTACCGGCGGCGCCGTCTCTGACAGTCTGCAGTTCTGTCCTGGCCAGCTCCAAGTCAAGTTTCAGTTGAATCTGCTGACTTTCCAAATCAGCGAAGCGAGGTCCAAGATCACAAGATTTCTAAAATCAAAGGGGAGAAATTATTCCACAGCAAAAAACAACAAATACTAAGACTATAGTCGACTGCCCGCAGTCCACCATAGTCTCGGGGACTACACCCAGTGGGTGCACTTTGCGTGCCCCCACCGATTCTGATTCCACTCGGCCGGCCCGCCGGAGTCGAGTTCAAAAAAGAAGAAAGAGAGACAAAGTAGAACCCAGACCACAGTCGACTCCCCGCAGTCGACCGCGGTCTCGGGGACTACACCCAGTGGGTGCACTTTGCGTGCCCCCATCTGTTCTGATCCCACTCAACCGGATCGAGCTGAAGAAACAAACTACCAGTTCGGTTTTACTCGACAAAATACAAAGACTATGGTCGACTACCAGCAGTCCACCGTAGCCTCGAGGACTACACCCAGTGGGTGCACTCAGCGTGCTCCCACTAGTCCAAAAAATTCAATCGACACACCCAGTGGGTGTGCAGATGAAAAGATTTTCGGAAAGAATCTTCAGATAGCATATCCTAACAGAACAAGCAGCGACGAACTAACCTGAACATTGCTCTGGAGAGCCGAGCTGGCATCATAGGTGGCTTGGCTGGCGTCCCGCACCGTCTTCATCTTCTCCATCATAATGCCCGCCTGGCGTATGGCTTCCCTAGCAGCATTCACCTCGTCCTCCGGGACATGATGGGTTGCAAAAAGTGAAGGCGGGTCGACAGGGGCCTGAGCGGTCGAAGAAGAAGGCAAGGCACTCGACAGGGGCTCCGCGAAGGTAACAGAACCCCGATTGACGTCACCAGTGTCCTGAACGACTGGTTCCGCCCTCGGCGTCAACTATAGCGCGTCACTTACAGGAGCTCGCCTACTCTTCCTCGTCAAAGACCTCTCGGGCTCTTCATCATCATCAGGGAGGTCAATAATGTTGGGAGTTGTACAAAGTTCAAATTGCAAAAATCACATCACCTAGTGATGCACGATGCAGTTGAATCGACCAAAGAAAGATAGTATGGCAGAAATCATACCCGGAGTGTCCAGCTTTGAAGTATTAATGGAAAGATTACTCCCTGGAGTGTCCAGCTTTTTTCTATAGTCGGCAGTTTCAAAGCCGAATTCATTCACCGTGCCGAGAGCATGAAGATTCACCTGCTTGACCGAGTTCCAGGCTGAATTTATTCCATGCCGAGTGCACAAAGATCATTCCGACTGACTCAGCTCCAGGCTGAGCTTATTTACCATGTCAAGCACCTGAAGATGCATCTGATTCACTCAATTTCAGACTAAAAGATATTTACCGTGTCGACTGCGTGGAGGTTTACCAGGAGACTTAAACCCTCTGCCCGACTCATCTAGTCCGACAGAGGCTTGGGGACTACACCCATCGGGTGCACTTAGCGTGCCCCCACTGGAAGAGAACTCGGAAAGAAACATTTTGCTCAATGCAAAACCAGCTCCAGAATTACTCGACCTCCGAGTCAGAGAAGAACAAGTTTGATCAGTACCATCTAAGAAGAGTTTTAGTTCTCTCAGACCCCCGCCAACTGCCCGCAGTCGACGACGGTCTCGGGGACTACACCCAGTGGGTGCACTCAGCGTGCCCCCACTGGAGTAATCTCCACTCGGTACGGCCTGACCAGTCCGAGTGATGAACAACAACAAAAAAGACAGGCTCTAAGACTCCCGCCGACTGTTGGTATCCACTCGGAATGGTCCACCCGGTACTAGTGACGGCTAAACAACAACAAAAAAGACAGGCTCTAAGACTCCCGCCGACTGCCCGCAGTCGACGGCAGTCTCTGGGACTACACCCAGTGGGTGCACTCAGCGTGCCCCCACTGGAATGGTATCCACTCGGAATGGCTCGCCCGGTCCGAGTGACGGCCAAACAACAAAACAAAGACACGTTCCAGGCGTGAAGATATTCCGAGTAATCAGTTACTCAATGCAGGACCAGCTCCAAATCACTCCAAAAAAATTGCTATAAGGTGAGTTTAACACTCCTCCGCGGACCCGTTTGAGCTCATTTCACTCGGACACCATATAGTCTGGAATCCGTCAAGGCAACATGCGGAGATAAGATCGCCAGGTGACCAGAGGGAGTTCATAAGTGCCTCCGCAGCACTCGACTCATCTGGGAATTCACCTCGACTCGACCCGCTCAACCTCGACCGATTCGGGGGCTAATGACGAGGACATGTATTAGGGGTAAGGTAACAGGCCTGACCTAAAGGCCCTACCCATGGACATTGTATACTTTGTACTGGGCCCCTGGGCCAGATCGCCGTCTAGATGTACCGCAACTTGAAAGTCACTCGGACGGCGACAACCACTCGGAGCACGGCACTTCACTCGACGAGCTCATTCCACTCGACCGTGTAACTCACTCGGATATGCAAAGACCAATAGTCAGCATGACGGTTTTGTAGTGGGCAGGCATTATGGCATTGATGCTCCACCGTGTAACATAATGGGTGAGGGGGTGGCGCACTCTATATAAGCCAGCCCCACCACTAGACTAGGGGGCTCTTTTCTTCCACCTCTCTCTTTCTAACCATTAGTCTCAGGACATAGCTCAGGCATGGAGATCCGTTCTCCCCTTTCTCTCACACATTGTAATCTCCGGATACATACTCAGATAAACAAAGCCTCTCCGGAGCACGAGATGTAGGGTTGTTATCTCCACCTTGAGAGCCCCGAACTCGCTAAAACCACCGTGTCACCTATTTGCATCTCGATAGATCATGCTCCTTTACCCTACCCCCTTTCTATTGTCGGAATCGTTCCCACGACATCAATCAAAAATTATAGATACGTTGGAGACGTATCATTGGGGGAGACAAGAAAAGGAAGGCCGCCCCAACTGGGGAGGCCGGAGGGTCCAAGAAGGGAAGGACTCTCCTTCCGGACAGTTCGACCACCGCCACCGAAGGCGAAGACGAGTGGTTATCCAGGTCCAAGCCCCTGGGGAAGTCGTAAGTATTCGGATACTAGAGTAACTCATAGTATCCTTTTGCGCACTGCTTCCCCTAACGCCGAATATGATTATGCGGGCCGCCACGAGCCTGTATCGATGTATCATTGGACGGCTCCCTGGGCTCGTCGGATATGGATAGCGATCCACTTCCGACCGCCACCTCCCCTTGCCCTGCGGACGACGCCGAGGTATTGTCTCAAGAGGCACCGGGTCGAGGGGAGACAGCCCCGGAGGCGCCTCAAGGCGAACTTACGGACTCCGGGAGCAGAGGGGACAAGGCCCCTGAAGGCTCCGAGTTCGGCCCTCAGTCGAACACCGTGCCCGATCCTCCAGTGGTTCCGGACTCGGGCAGGCGGCCTCCTTCTAAGAGGGGAAAGATGCCTGTGCCGGTGACCTCTGTCCATCCAGAGGCGCCGGACAATCTGCTGGAAGCGCTTCGCAGCGCTTCCATCGACGAGGAGCACCATACTATTATGAGTGCCGTGGTCCAGAAGGTTCAGTCCGCCAAGAGCGGACTGACTGAAGCCTGTGCCAGCCTTCTAACAGGCTTTGAGGTAAGTGTTTAAAATATAGGAAAAATATTACCGCATAGACAATAGCCCCTGATGCTCTGTTCGGTGTTCACAAAGAAAAGCCGAACAGAGGATCAAGTAATATCGCAGGAGTCTAATATAAGTATGTCAATACGCGTATGCAGTCTTTGCTGCTGGCCTCAGCCGCACTGACTACGGAGGTCGCCACACTGAAGTAGGACCTCGAGGGGTCCAAGAAAGAGCTCGACCTTGCCAAGAGGCAGCTCGAGGAGAACAAGGGTAAGTAATACCCTATCTATGGATATGTATATATAAAAGAAGACGCGATTGCAAAATTACAGGATCATCGTATATTTGCTAGGGGCCACGACCGAAGTGGCGACCCTGAAGCAAGCGCTGTCCAAGGCCGAAGATAAAGCGGCCAAGGAGCACACTGAACGGGAAAGGCAAGAGGCTCGGGTGGGCGAGGTGCAGTAAGAGCTCCAGGCTCTAGTGATGAAGCACGAGGCGTTGGAGCGTGACTGGAAGACGCGAGAGTCTGAGCTTGCCGCGGCCCGCGAGAGCGCAAAGAGTGCCAAGGCCGAAGCCCAAAAGGCCCTTCAAGAGATTGACGCAATGAAGAAAATAGCGGCGGGTAAGGCATTCTATATGCAAAGCAAGCATGTGAAAGTAAATTACCTATTACTTGCCCGAATCCGCAGCTCTCCAGGAGCATTCGCAGATTTGCCCCGCAGCGTGTCGGATGCCGCACAGTTTTACCAGGCCTAGGAGGTAAGCTCAACGGAGAAGTTTTTCTGGTCTCAGTATACTGGGACCGAACACCCGGTGCCTATGAGCGACTAGCTGAAGCAGCTGGTTGAGCTACACAAGGCGGTCGAACAGGCCATGAAGGGCTTGATAGTCCGGCTGTGGCCTGGCGACGCCCTTCCGAACAACTACTTCAGCCTGGTGAGGCGGCTTGTAGATGCCTGCCCACGGCTGGAAGTCGTCAAGCGGTCCCTCTGCATTGAAGGTGCACGTCGGGCTTTCGCCCGTGTGAAGGTGCAGTGGGCCAAGCTAGATGCCGTGAAGCTGATCAAGGAAGGACCGCCGCACGGCAAGGATCATCGCACCCCCGAAATTTATTATGAAGGTGTCCGGAAGGGTGCCCGTTTTGTAGCGGACGAATGTTCAAAGGATGTAATATTTGAGTAAACTTGCTCGTGTGATCCTGTATGATGAAAACTTGTTTCATATGCGCTATGCAACGCTTGTTCGAATTTAAAATATTACCTTCTGTTTGGTTGTTTATCCAATCTAAGAGATGGCTAGTCCTCGGCTTCTACCCCCATGCCACGAGTGCTGGGGTGTTCGGGATAAACCTGGGCACTCTTGTTCCCATTGTTGGGTCCTTCGAGGGAGGTGCTCAGCACAGCGAACAAAGCAACCAGACTAATAATGCTTTATCACTCTCACTTAGCCATAGAATTCTATAATTTTAAATTTTGGCGAAGCCCCTAGTATTCGGAAGGCCGAATTCGGGGCGCGATACACGCCTTTAAGCCGGACAGGACCGGCTCCTCGCTCTAAGCAGCATAAGTCTTTAGGGACTCGAAACCTCGCCGAACAGCGACCAGTCTCTCGCCTTATCATGACAGTCAGTTTTAGCTTTCTCTACTGAGGTGCTTAGCCCAGCAGAACCGGGGCACAATCGCAGTAGTTCTCCTAGCGCTACCTTAGCCGATGTTGTGGAACATAAGGTACCAAAACATAGGAGCCGAGCAAACCCAACATTTGACCAAAGACATGATTCGGAGCTGATGCATATAATGCTATAAGTTCGGGGTGCCGCACTTGTGAAAGTGTTCGGACTTCTCACACCATATTGTGGGGTACTTAAGCCCCTGGTGTATTGGCCGTACGAAAGTGTACGGTTGCAAGGTGTCATTAATGAACACACACACACACACATATATATAAAGAGAATGCAATAATAGTCTTAATGCTATGCATTGTTTATTCAAAAATGTGCATTTAAAGCAGAATGATACAGATAGTTTGATAAGCAAAAAGTAGGACTATGTCCCTTCCAAGGGCAAGCTGAGGAATAGTATTAAAGCAAATATTTCACTCGTTGTCGTAATCCACCTGGGAGTTCCGTGGTATGACGTAGCTTTCTGCCTCCTTGGTTGCTGCATCATGTGTTCGGCAATCATGCTGCCGGACAGGGTTTCCAGAGATTAAAGTCCTGAAAGAGAAAAATAACAAGGCGGGAAGCCCCTAGTGCGGTTTAGGCCGCGTCTTGGAGCGTGCCGTAGTTGTGCCCCCTCCCCACCTGTGCCCATGGTATTTTTAATGTGTAATTATGTACGCGCGGCACGGATTTCGCCGTTTGGCTGGGACTGGGGTGGGGGCCGCATTGCTACGCGAGCTCAGATCGTGCCAGGCGGTCTAGTTGCCGATTACTCCGAGCGCGCTTGAAGGTGTCCGGGTCTTGAAACGCCGAACTGGTGGATTGCCTTGAGAGGCCGCTTTGCGCTTCTGCTGCGAGGGCCGCAGTGTGCTCCTCCGTTTGGAGAGAGTGCTCTGTGTTTCCATTAACTGTAATAACCCCACGAGGTCCTGACATCTTGAGCTTGAGGTATGCATAATGCGGTACCGCATTGAATCTCGCAAATGCGGTTCGCCCGAGCAGTGCATGATAACCACTGCGGAACGGGACTATATTGAAGATTAATTCTTCGCTTCGGAAGTTATCCGGGGATCCAAAGACCACTTCCAGTGTAATTGAGCCTGTGCAATGTGCCTCTACACCTGGAATGATGCCTTTAAAGGTCGTTTTTGTGGGTTTGATCCTTGAGGGGTTTATACCCATTTTGCGCAATGTGTCCTGATAAAGCAGGTTCAGGCTGCTGCAGCCGTCCATTAGGACTCGAGTGAGGTGAAATCCGTCAATGATTGGGTCTAGGACCAGTGCGGTGAATCCGCCATGACGGATACTAGTGGGGTGGTCCCTGCGATCGAAGGTGATCGGACAGGAGGACCATGGGTTGAACTTTGGGGCGAGTGGCTCCAACGCATATACGTCCCTGAGCGCACGCTTCCGCTCCCTCTTGGGGATGTGGGTTGCGTATATCATGTTCACCGTCCGCATTTGTGGGGGGAACCTCTTTTGTCCTCCGGCGTTCGGCTGCCGGGGCTCTTCCTCGTCATCGCTATGTGGCCCCTTATCTTTATCTTCAGCAATTAACTTGCCGGCCTGTTTGAAAACCCAGCATTCCCTGTTGGTGTGGTTAGCTGGCTTGTCAGGGGTGCCGTGTATTTGACACGAGTGATCGAGTATGCGGTCCAAACTGGACGGGCCCGGACTGGTTCTTTTAAATGGCTTTTTCCGCTGACCGGGTTTAGAGCCTTTGAATCCGGCATTGACTGTTGTATCCTCAGTATTATCGCTGTTAATGCAACGCTTATGTTTGTTGCGACGTGACCTGCTATTGCCGTCCTTGGTATCTGAAGTACCATGGTTTTTTGATATGCTGTTACTGCGAGCCAGCCAACTGTCTTCTCTCGCACAGAAGTGGGTCATGAGTGTCGTGAGGGCTGCCATAGATTTCGGCTTTTCCTGTCCAAGGTGCCGGGCAAGCCACTCGTCGCGGATGTTATCCGTGAAGGCTGCTAGGGCCTCTACATCCGGACAATCGATGATTTGATTTTTCTTTGTTAGGAACCATGTCCAGAATTGCCTGGACGATTCTTCTGGCTGCTGAATTATGTGGCTCAAGTCATCGGCATCTGGTGGTCGCACATAAGTGCCCTGAAAGTTGTCGAGGAATGCGGCTTCCAGATCTTCCCAACAGCTAATGGACTCTGCTGGCAAGCTGTTAAGCCAATGCCGCGCTAGTCCTTTGAGCTTTAGTGGGAGGTATTTGATGGCGTGTAAGTCATCGCCGCGGGCCATGTGGATGTGGAGGAGGAAATCCTCGATCCATACCGCAGGATCTTTTGTGCTGTCGTATGATTCAATATTTACGGGTTTGAAACCCTCTGGGATTTGATGATCCATTACTTCATCTGTGAAGCATAGGGTGTGTGCGGCGCTCTGTATTGGGCTATATCGCGACGCAGCTCGAATGGGTCTTGCCCGCTGTGTTCGGCCCGGCCGGATTAACTTTTACTGTATCTGGTGTGATGTTTATCATCTCGCATAGTGGCGCGCCCTCGTGATCCGTAGATCGATCTTGCATGTTTTTCTTTGTCCTCCAATACGTCTCGCAGGTCTGGCGTATTTCCCCATGCCTTTTTATTTGAATGGTGTCGGGGTGCAGGCTGAGTTTTTGGCTGGAACGCCTCTCTATCGCAGGCACAAGGTGGCCGATCAGCCGCGTCATACGCTTCTTCCTCCAGTCGGGGTAGCAACCTGCACTTTGGGTAACTCTTGGAGGGGCGCTCGGGTTTATATTCCTCGGCCGCGAGGACTTCAGTCCATCTGTCAGCTAGCAGACCTTGATCAGCTTGAAGCTGCTGCTACTTTTTCTTAAGGCTATTCGCCGTGGCTATAAGCTGGCGCTTGAAGCGCTCTTGTTCGACGGGATCCTCTGGCACGACGAATTTGTCATCGCCGAGGCTTGCCTCGTCTTCGGAGGGGGGCATGTAATTATCATCCTCCGCTTCTCCATCTGCCGCTCTCTCAGGAGGGCTGGCTCTTCCATCCTCCTGCTCTAACTCTTGCTGGAGGGGTAGGGCTGGAAACGGATCAGATGCGGATCGGATAGTGCTCTTACCACTTTCATTTTCATATTTTCAAAACGAATACGAATCCGAATACGGAAGTTATCGGATACGGATGCGGCTCGGATATTATTCGAATACGGATACGTATCGGATATTTTCTTGATTCGGAACGGATATGAATAATATCAACATATTGCTTAAGTAAATTAGTCGATAGCTATGCGACCTACAATAATCAATTTGTGACATACAATAAGTCAATGATAAATAGGTTTATGAATAAATACTATTGTAATGCATACTAATTTATAAGTTTAATCATATAAAGAGTAAAAATTGACCACTTATTTGGCTTTTATGTTGGATAATTGGAATATTTGGCCTAGAATTTTAAAAATTACCTCCCATAATCTTATTCGGATACGGATATATCCACTTCCATATCCATATTTGTGTCAAAATCTCCTACCATATTTTATTTTATTTTGTTTAATAAATTCGGATACGGATAATTTCCATTTCCATTTTGGTTCGGATGCGGATGTTTCGGATAGGAATAGGCATTTTCTCGAATACGAATATCGGATATTTCGGATTATCCGCTACCATTTTCCACCCCTGTGGAGGGGGTTATTGTTGTCTTCGGCACTATCCGGAGTGTTATTACCTCCTGTGCCGGTATCACCACTTTTTCTTTGGCGGGACTTAGAGCGGCGCCGCTGACGTCGGTGTTTGGGTTGCTTCTTGGAGGGGTCATCCTCTGCTGTCTCATCACCATTGCCTTCTTTGGGTGTATCTACCATGTATATATCGTATGATGAGGTGGCTGTCCAGTGCCCTGTGGGAAGTGATTCCTCTTCGTCTCCCGCATCGTCGTCCATACCGTCGATGTCTTCGGAGTCGAAGTTGAGCATGTCGGTTAAGTCATCGACGGTGGCTACTAAGTGGGTGGTGGGTGGGCCGCGAATTTCTTCGTCGTCCGCATCCCAGTCCAGCCGGACATAGTTCGGCCAGGATCCTCCTGACAAGGAGAGAGACCTTAATGAGTTCAGTATGTCGCCGAAGGGCGAGTGCTGAAAGGTATCCGCGGAGGTAAACTCCAAGATCGGCGCCCAATCGGATTCGATAGGAACGGGTGCAAGCGGTTCGGAGTCCGTGGTCAGAGAAAGATCCGGCAGTTTAACAATACGGCTCTCGTGCAAGGTAAGGTCGGTGTTCGGCTCGATCGCCGCTGAGGGTAAGGACTCCGTGGCGGGGTCCATCCACCCATCCATGGACGGCGCAACTGGCTCCAAATTGAGGGTCAGAGCGGCTGCCGGTCCGATCTCCTGAACACTGTCTGATGGTAGAGCTAAATCGTACTCATCATGACTGCGAGACGCGCAAGGCAGAGGCTCGAATCCGTCGAAGATCAAGTCTCCGCAGACGTCGGCTGTGTAGTTTAAGCTTCCAAACCTGACCTGGTGGCCAGGGGAGTAGCTTTCAATCTGCTCCAGATGGCCAAGCGAATTGGCCCGCCGTGCAAAGCCGCCGAACACAAAGATCTGTCCCGGGAGGAAAGTCTCACCCTGGACTGCATCGCTATCGATGATAGTAGGAGCCATCAAGCCTAACGGCGACGACACAGAGGAACTCTCAATGAAAGCACCAATGTCGGTGTCAAAACCGGCGGATCTCGGGTAGGGGGTCCCGAACTGTGCGTCTAGGCGGATGGTAACAGGAGGCGGGGGACACGAAGTTTTACCCAGGTTCGGGCCCTCTTGATGGAGGTAAAACCCTACGTCCTGCTTGATTAATATTGATGATATGGGTAGTACAAGAGTAGATCTACCACGAGATCAGAGAGGCTAAACCCTAGAAGCTAGCCTATGGTATGATTGTATGTTATTGTTATGTCCTAAGGACTAAAACCCCCCGGTTTATATCGACACCGAAGAGGGTTAGGTTTACACAAGGTCGGTTACAAATGAGATATCCATATCCGTACTGCCTAGCTTGCCTTCCGCGCCAAGTAGAGTCCCATCCGGACACGAGACGAAGTCTTCAATTTTGTATCTTCATAGTCCAATAGTTCGGCCAAAGGATATAGCCCGGCTGTCCGGAGACCCCCTAATCCAGGACTCCCTCACACACCATCTTTTTCTTCCTCTAGTAGAGCCTCAAGAACTATAATATCTGTGCTCAGACTGCTCTCCGGCGGTGTTGCCTCTGAACTGCTACCATCTGGTAACATGGATGGCGCACTGCTTCCACAAATAGATTCTGGGGTTGTACATTGTGTCCTAGTGTGAACGACATCCTGAAAGGTTTCCGTTGGACATAAGTAAGAGATAGTTATCGAATGATCCAGGTAGTAAGCTTACATGGTAAATGACATACGAATTATTGCCGAGCATGGCAAGCTATATTTAAATGGTTCGAAGCAGCATCAGCCGAAAAGAAATTAAAATGGTAAGATGAAACTAGGGATGTAAGTGGCAAATAAATGACATCCACTAGTCCCATCTAGTTAGTTTTTGCTAGCTCCCTGGTTCATTTTCCTCAAAAAACAAAAGCTCTTTTGAACTATCATACCACTAGTGGACTTTAATTGGGATTAAACAGGACCCAGTTGACATCCCTAGTTGAAAGGGAGTGTACCACTGCTATATTTAAGTTGCCAAGGCATCTAAGCAGTTGAAATAATCTGAGAAAGCACTTAATAGTGTGGCCTCATATAAACTACGAAGATAGTCTTGTGATGAAGTTCAGAGGAAAAGTTAAGGACTCAAATGAACTAGGTATGCATTTCTTTACGATAGTACAACACGCACTGCTGACATATTGGCCAACTCAGGTATAGTGTAACAAGTAACAAACAAGCATTCGAATCAAGCAATACAGCAAAGCAGATAACTGAACTATTTGTTATTCTGTAGGATTACAGGTTGAGGGAACAAGCCAAGAAAGCAGCCCACACGCATTACATTTCACATGTACTAAAACACACTGGCTTACCATATGTTGTTGTGAAGCCTCGCTGCTGTTGCAATGTTCTTTGAAGATATCGTCAGCATCCCGTGGTTGCAAATCTACTTGTTGTAGTTTATTCTGCACCCTCTATTTAGGTAAAATTAATTTTAATCGCATGCACTGGTTCGAATTGATCATTAGTGGGTCATCTAAAGTAATGAAAGAAGGGTGTGTGCATACACGACAATATATCTGCTTCCCTCTATTTTTATGCTTGTTCGAGGTGCCAGCCCCAAAAGAACAAATATTTTGCTTGGTAGGGTTGGCAGCTCCATAATTAAAAGAAGCATCAAATTAGTCATGCAACTTGGGAAGATCAAGAACACAAAAAAATAATGAACAAATGCTCGTAGCAGTGATGTAATAGCTAGCATCAGAAAATGTAGGGTAAAACGAACAAAAACTAGCAGAACCACATGCTAGTTTGCTGATGTGTAATTAAGCATAGAGAACATGAAGCAGTCTGATGGAACCAACAGGTGGCATCAGAACAACACCATTATCATAAATATAGCATGCAAGAAGTAAAATAGTAGGCAGTGATATCTAGGGAGTACAGTAATACTTAGGACAAAACTAAAGCATATTAACTATACGTGCACTGGTATGTAATTTAGCACATGTAACATGTTCACTGCTAGAAGTATGGCCCTACAGGTGCAAGCAGAATAACACGTCTCATGAAAAACTGAATGATGCCCTGAAGAAATTCAAAGGTGCGGTGCTCATGCTAAGAAAGTGAACGTAGGCGCCTGCCGTTGGATAATAGTACCTGATTCTGGATGACGTATGGGTATCGTTGGCATACTTGATAACTAAGGATCGTCGATGGTGCTCGTGTTGCGTTGAGTTTGGACCGGCTGTCACCATCGCTGAAGTGGCTCCGGTGCTATGGTTGCGGCGCCCGTCGACATACAAGAAAGCTCATCTGTGGTAAGTGAACAGTTGCACGATAAAGAGAAAAACTGAAGGAGTATAGATCGAAATAACCTGATGAGGCTGTGGCCTCGGTAAAGCAGGGCCGGTGGAGTTGAATATGGCGTCCGTGGAGTGGGTCTGGTGCAGTGGACGAAGGCTTTGGCGGGCATGTTGTACAGTGCTTTCGGTGAGGCGGATCTGTTGCGGCGGACGAGGGCTTGTATGAAGGGCGAGCGAAGTGACGGACGAGGGAGTCAGTGAAGGGCCTACACTGTGGTGGACGAGGGCACCGGTTAAGCAGATCCGGTGCGGTGGACCATGATGGCGGTCAAGGAGATCTAGAGCGGTGTACAAGCCAGTCACTAAAGCGGCTCAGGTGAAGTGGTGAGTCGGCAGTTGGGGGTTCCAAGGTGTGGAAGGTAGATCCGTCGGGGTGTGGGGTCCACCGCTGCGACGGAGGACTAGATTCGGCGGCTTGCCGTGGTTGGGGGTCGGGGAGGGGAAGGAGAGGGGCTCTGGGGAAGAATGTTTGGGGCAAAGAGGGGAAAACAATGGAGTTACCAAAGCTGCCCTTTTTCATTCATGTGGCAGGGGTAAAACAGGAATATCGCAGGGCTAAACTTTTGGGCGCGAGATATTTCAATGTGAGCGGGAAATTTGAAAGCTTTTGGCACCTGAAATTATATTCTGCTCTTGTACGGCCGACTATGATATCATGGCCGAGAATTTGTTCGATTTGCACGCAAAAAAGTGTAAGTTTTGAAAATCAATGTCTCCAATTCAAAACTTAGATTGTCCATTCAATTCAAATATGGATCATTGAGCTACTACAAGCAAATACCATCATATGGTCCAATTCAGATGAAATTCCAAATGTGTTTATCTTAATATGATGACAAAAGCAAAAATGTGTATGTGTATGAATAAAGTGGATGATTATAAAGTTTGAACATGCTCGTATGTGTATATCTCTAGGTTTGATATATGAATTTGAAATCACGAAATCTCGGCTTAAAAATGTACCTTCGTTTAAATGAATTACAAAAGCTAATGATGGGTCGAATTCCAAAATTCCAATCTTAGGTTTGTAATTCTGGTACATCAAAGTATATCATGCATGTTCAAAAGTATCGTTATCTCATAGTCCAAACTGTGAAACAAATTGATCAACCTTGAATGCACACACTATTGACCATGTATATCTCAATTACGCTAAAGTCCCTCAAATATAGAAACCTCACTCTTTATCTGAAGCCACCCCCCCACACACAGAAGTCATTCTCTCCCCCAAACACCAACACACGAGCACATTAACACCCCTCTCTCTTCTAAAGTCGGACCCCAATATAGGTCTCTATCACTTTGTCTCTTGGGCATGCACACATCTCTTCCCCCACTCTCTAGCTAGGTCTTCCGGCATCTCTCTTTCCCAAGCACACGCACTACGTAGAGTGTATCTTTCCCATACACACAAAACGTCGCCCCCAAACGTCTATCTCCCTAGTTATGTGGTTCTCGCACACTCACCTCACACACCACCCCCACTGCAAAACAAGAACACTTTGTCTCCTTGTGCACCACTCTCCTCTTTCTATCTCTCCCACATGCGGACCCGCCCCAGCTCCTCCATGTATACATATACGTCGTGACTCTTTCCATAGCTCCCTAATGTATCATCGTTCTCGATCTCACACATTGTTCTCTACACCATCTATTCTAGATCTCTCATGAAGTCCCTATCACACACACGATGACTCGCTTCCCTTGCGTCTCCGTACATAGGCCAATTTCAAACAACATCAACATTGTCTCCCTATCTATACGCCATTTATGGACATAAACACCCCCTCTCTTCCTCTCTCTCTCCGTCGCTAGCTCTCTCTCTCTCTCTCACACACACACACAATCGATGTCTCTTCCAAATAGTCTTCTCCCCCCGCCCGCACCCATGCTATCCCGCTACTACACATGTCACACCATTCTCCCTTCCCTTATACTAGGTTTACATCATTAGTGGTCTTTCTACTCCACATACACACACTCCCTCTCACACACAAACACGCGCACAAACACCCATTAATCTGGATCCTCATCTCTCCCCATCTCCGCATGTGTATCTCGCACACTCACTCTCTAATTATGTATATGTGTCTCCACGTTACACAACACAAAGCCCCATGTACATGTCTCTCTCTATCCTCCACACACATAAACACAAAGAATCTGTTATCATTGCCTCAATCTTTAGACATATCACACACGCACAATATCTCTCTCTCTCACAAACACGCTCAACAATGGTTTCCCCGTGAATAACTTATCGTCTATTCATCAATAGTCGTGGCAGTACGGCGAACACGAGACGTGAAAAAGAATAAATCTACACGTGCTTAGACCACCTAGTATGACTACTAGGACTAGAGCAAGCCAAAAAGAGCGCCGCCGTCACCCCCTCCTTATCGGCGATGAGAAAACCTTTGTTTTACACAGTCGAGAAGTCATTGTGCTAAGGCCTCACACGCTGAGGTGTTGAATAGAATGTAGATGCTAGTTTACGGAAACAAGCATCGACAATACGTTTGTATCTCCATACTTATATTTCTTCTCTTATAAAAAACCGAGTTGGTGATGATGGTACGCGTGCCATCTTGCAATATAGACCGTCCAATCTATATCTGACTGATGGAAATTAAACTAAAAGATACCCGCACCCCTCTCCACATTGGCATACAAGGCCTTCCCTCATTCATCCTTATCTCCAACAACCTCATTGTTGAGCAATTAAGAAAAGAAGCCTCTGAACAAACTGGCCTGGTGGCCGCTGCCGGCGTCGTCAATCCCCATGCCTCCGCTCAGTCCGACCACCAATCACCACCATGCCCCACTCCTCTTCACCTTGTATCCTATTTCTCGAGATATCATTACTTTTTACACATGGGATTACTCTCGCATGGGTGAGGGAGTCCTGGATTAGGGGGTCCTCGGACAGCCGGACTATATACTTTGGTCGGACTGTTGGACTAGGAAGATACAAGATTGAAGACTTCGTCCCATGTCCGGGTGGGACTCTCCTTTGCGTGGAAGGCAAGCTTGGCAATTCGGATATGTAGATCTCCTCCCTTGTAACCGACTCTATGTAACCCTAGACCCCTTCGGTGTCTATATAAACCGGAGGGTTTAGTCCGTAGGACAACAACAATCATAATCATAGGCTAGCTTCTAGGGTTTAGCCTCTACGATCTCGTGGTAGATAAACTCTTGTAATACTCATATCATCAAGATCAATCAAGCAGGAAGTAGGGTATTAGGCCAACTCCACCGCGCGACCCCAAACAGACGTCCGTTTTGTCCGGATTCTGTCCGTTTGGGTAGGGATTTGGGGTCTTGTCCGGAAGTGTCCTGGGATGCGGTGGCCGTGCGCCCAGCGCACGGACGCATCCTTTTGCCCCATCCTGTCCATCAGGGCAAAAAATGCCCAAATTTTCATCAAAACTAGTTTCCAACCCAAATATTTGTTTGAAAATTAAAATAATTTTACAACCCAATTGAAATTGTCTTTAATAAAATAGTTTTACAACCAAATCAAAATTGTCTTGACTAAACATAAAATGGATCAATACATCTATTGGTTGCCAATGTGATCCCACACGTGCTCAACCAAGTAATTTTGAAGATTCAAATGAGTGTGCCAATCACGCATCTCACGGTGGAACTGGGCAAAATGTTCAAATGTGGCCGGGTCTTGGTGCAGGGGCTCAGTATTTTCACCTTGATAGTCAAATCCTTGGTCGAAGATACTCTCATCATGCTTGTCCTCGACGATCATGTTGTGCATGATCACACAAGCAGTCATCACCTCCCAAAGCTTCCTTTCATCCCATGACAGTGCAGGGTTTCGAACAATACCCCACCGGGATTGAAGCACACCAAAAGCACGTTCCACATCCTTTCTAACACTCTCTTGCATTTGGGCAAATCTCTTTCTCTTCTCACCTTGGGGTTTCGAGATTGTCTTCACAAAAGTTGACCATTGAGGATATATACCATCTGCTAGATAGTATCCCTTGTTGTAATGGTGGCCGTTGATCTCAAAGTTGACAGGTGGGGAGTGGCCTTCTGCAAGCCTCGCGATGACTGGAGAACGCTGCAGCACATTGATATCATTGTGAGAACCTGCCATGCCGAAGAAAGAATGCCATATCCAAAGATCATGTGATGCCACCACTTCTAATATGACAGTGCACGCCTTGACATGCCCTTTGTACTGGCCCTGCCAAGCAAATGGACAGTTCTTCCACTCCCAGTGCATACAATCTATGCTGCCAAGCATGCCTGGAAAGCCCCTAGCTGCGTTGGTCGCCAACAATCTCTCTGTATCAGCGGCAGTTAGCTGCCTCAAGTACTCTGGGCCAAACACCTCGATCACAGCCTGGCAAAACATGTACATTGGCATCAGACATGTTGTCTCACTCATACGCACATACTCATCCACCAGATCGCCTGGAATTCCATATGCAAGCATGCGGATGGCCGCGGTGCATTTCTGGTAAGAGGAGAATCCAAGCTTGCCAAGGGCATCCGTCTTGCACTCGAAGTATTGGTCATGAGCAACCACTCCCTCTCGGATACAATTGAACACATGCCTAGCCATTCGAAAACGGCGATGAAATTTATCCAGCTTGAAGAGAGGGGTGTTGGCAAAGTAATCAGCATAGAGCAGGGCGTGGCCTCTCTCCCTGTTGCAGTTCAGGTTGGGAGCACGGCCAGGGAGTGACCACCTGTACCGAGGAAGCTGCCGTTGAATGTGGTCGTGAACGACCAGTGCAGCCACCACAATATCTTCATCATCCGACGATGAATCGTCCGACAAACAAAGGAAGTGATGGAAGAAAAACTCGTCTCCACTGTCCGTACCTTTCTGGGCAAAATGCCGAACACCTTGCGGGCATGGTGGCGAAGAGGCCGCGATGATCACCTCGACGCAGCAGGGGTGGTTGCCGGCCGGCTACTAGCCGCTGTGGAGCTCTCGTCGGAAGCTGCCGAGGACGCCGTGGTGCGTCGCCGGCGGTCCTGTCCCCCCTGCAACCGGCAAAGACGGCGACGGCCAAACCTCCGATCGACGACCAAAACTACGGCCAAGGCACGGGCGTGGTGGCGGCCATGTCGAGACATGGTGGCGGCCATATTTTGTTTTGGACATTATTGGGCTTTATTATACACTTTTATATTATTTTTGGGACTAACCTATTAACCGGAGGCCAGCCAAGAATTGTTGTTTTTATACCTATTTTAGGGTTTCGCAGAAAAAGAATATCAAATGGAGTCCAAACGGAATCAAACCTTCGGGAACGTGATTTTCGGAACGAACATGATCCAGAGGACTTGGACCCTACGTGAAGCAATCAACGAGGAGGGCACGAGGTAGGGTGGCGCGCCTACCCCCCGAGGTGCGCCCTCCACCATCGTGGGCCCCCTGTTGCTTCACCGACATAATCCTTCCTCCTATATATACCTACATACCCCCAAACTACCAGATACGGAGCCAAAACCCTAATTCCACCGCCGCAACTTCCTGTATCCACAAGATCCCATCTTAGGGCCTTTTCCGGACCTCCGCCGGAGGGGGCATCGATCACGGAGGGCTTCTACATCAACACCATAGCCTCTCCGATGAAGTGTGAGTAGTTTACTTCAGACCTACGGGTCCATAGTTATTAGCTAGATGGCTTCTTCTCTCTTTTTGGATCTCAATACAAAGTTCTTCCTCTCTCTTGTGGAGATCTATTCGATGTAATCTTCTTTTGCGGTGTGTTTGTTGAGACCGATGAATTGTGGGTTTATGATCAAGTTTATCTATGAACAATATTTGAATCTTCTCGGAATTCTTTTATGTATGATTGGTTATCTTTGCAAGTCTCTTCGAATTATCAGTTTGGTTTGGCCTACTAGATTGATCTTTCTTGCAATGGGAGAAGTGCTTAGCTTTGGGTTCAATCTTGCGGTGTCCTTTCCCAGTGACAGTAGGGGCAGAAAGGCACGTATTGTATTGTTGCCATCGAGGATAACAAGATGGGGTTTACATCATATTGCATGAGTTTATCCCTCGACATCATGTCATCTTGCTTAAAGCGTTACTCTATTCTCTTGAACTTAATACTCTAGATGCATGCTGGATAGCGGTCAATGTGTGGAGTAATAGTAGTAGATGCAGGCAGGAGTCAGTCTACTTGTCTTGGATGTGATGCCTATATACATGCTCATACCTAGATATTGTCATAACTATGCTCAATTCTGTCAATTGCTCAACAGTAATTTGTTTACCCACCGTGAATAATTATGCTCTTGAGAGAAGCCACTAGTGAAACCTATGACCCCCGGGTCTATCTTCCATCATATTAATCTTCCAATACTTAGTTATTTCCTTTGCCATTTATTTTACTTTGCATCTTTATCATAAAAATAACAAAAATATTATCTCATCATATCTATCAGAACTCACTCTCGTGAGTGAATGTGTAGGGATTGAAAACCCCTTATCGCGTTGGTTGCGAGGATTTATTTGTTTGTGTAGGTGCGAGGGACTCGTGCGTGGCCTCCTACTGGATTGATACCTTGGTTCTCAAAAACTGAGGGAAATACTTACGCTACTTTGCTGCATCACCCTTTCCTCTTCAAGGGAAAAGCAACTCAAGTGCTCAAGAGGTAGCAAAAGAAGGATTTCTGGCGCCGTTGCCGGGGAGGTTCGCGCAAGACAAGTCAAGATTTGACTCCCGACAACGAGTCACTTGTGGGGCCGTTGCAAGTCAAGACATACCAAGTACCCATCTGTAAAACCCCGGATATGATTTACCTAATATGTATCCAACTCTTGCCGTTTCCGGCGTTAAGTTATTTTATTTTCTCGAGTTCGGGTTTTTGTCTCCGTGTGTTGTTGTTGTCATGCATCTCATATCATGTCATCATGTGCATTGCTTTTGCATACGTGTTCGTCTCATGCATTCGAGCATTTTCCCCGTTGTCCGTTTTGCATTCCGGTGCTCCGTTCTCCTCCGGTGGTCATTTCTACCTTCTTTTCGTGTGTGGGGGTTAAACATTTCCGGATTGGACCGAGACTTGCCAAGTGGCCTTGGTTTACTACCGGTAGACCGCCTGTCAAGTTTCGTACCATTTGGACTTCGTTTGATGCTCCAACGGTTAACCGAGGGACCGAAAAGGCCTCGTGTGTGTTGCAGCCCAACACCCCTCCAATTTGGCCCAAAACCCACCAAAACCCTCTCCATCATCTAGAGCGTTCGATCACGATCGCGTGGCCGAAAACCGCACCTCATTTGGACTCTCCTAGCTCCTCCTATGCCTATAAATACACCCCCCTCCGAAATTCTCGGTTCCCCTCTCCCGAAAACCCTAGATCCATTTTTCCCCGCCGCCGCCGGACGAAATCTCGCAGGCCGGACATTGTCCGACCCGCGCCGCCGCCGCCACGTGTCGCCGTCCGAGTGGCCGACCGCCACCTCCACCGCGCGGCCCGGGGAGCCCGTCGCCGGCCCCCGCGGCCCGGATCCGCGGTGCCGCGCGTGCCTTCGCCCCGCCGCCGCCTTCACCCGCTCCGGCGAGCCCGAGCCGGTCCAGCCCCGCCGCGCGCCATCGCCGGAGTCCTGGCCGATGCGATCTCGCCGCCACCCGAGCTCGCCGGTCCGGCCCCGCGCCGCCTCGCGTCTTCCTCCTCGTCGTTCGCGCCTCCTCCGCCGGCCGGATCCGACGACCCGGCCCTCTTCGGCGACCTCCCTCGCAAGATCCAGCGACCTCAAGCTCCAACTCTGGTGTTCCTCGGTTCCCGCGCGTGAACAGTGTTTCCAGATCCAGATCCGGACGGTTGACTTTCCTCCCGAAACCCTAATTATTTTGCTATGTTCATCGTGCCGTAACTTTGCATCCGTAGATCCGTTTTGGGCGTATAGAATATCAAAATGATCGTCTCAGAGAGCACATCATTTCATCTCATTGCATCTTTTTCATTTGAGTTCATCTTGATGCCCAAAATGCTGTTGGACGAGTGCTATTTGAGATAATTGTCAGATCTGCTGCTCCAAATAGCTATTTGTCATTTTTGCCATGATTATTGTGTGCATGATATGCCCCTGAGCTCTACATATGTTTTGTTATGTGTTTTGTCATCTTTCAGAGGTGCCATCCATGTATTTTTGTGATATGTGTGGTGACTAGCACAAGCTTGCAAAGTGGTGCATTCGTTAATGCTGATTTCAGGGACTTAGCAATTCCACTAAGTCATTGGACTGTTTTTATCAATATGCCATATGTTCATGTTGTTTCCTAGTGATCCGTGCCTCTTTTGAGGATGATCAGTAATGATATTTTGTTAATCTTGTAGTGATCTATCCATCCATGCCTTTGTTTGCAATTATGGAGCACCCTAGCTTGAGTCAATCGAGCTCTACTTTTGCTATTTCGTGAATCTGGGCAGATTGTCTACTTGTTAGCGATTTTGCCGAGGATGTTGTAGTTTAGCCGTGCATGCTATGTTGTTGTTCTTACCATGTCTAGCTTGTATAATGTGCATTCTTGATGGGTGTATGCTTAGATTGTCATGACATGCTCTGTAGTGAGTGCATCGAGCTCGTAAACATGCCTACTTGATATCTGATTTGCATGTTCTAGTTTTTCACTAAGTCTGTGATCTGATTATGTTTTTGTCATGTTCACATGCTTGCAATTGTATGTTCTGATCCCTTTTGGCTCAAGGTCACTAAGGGACTTTTGTTAAGCTCTTTGAGTAGCTCCATGCCATGCCTTGCTTTGCCATGATAAGTTCCTGTAGCATCTAGTTTTCATGCTCCAAAGTGTGCTACCTGGTCTGAAACCTGTTACCAATTGCATTTTTGCCATGCTTGTTTGAACCTGTTAATGGATGAATTGGCCATAGCTCAGTGTTCATCTTTTGTTAAGCATTATGAATGGATCTCTGCCATGTATTTTTTTGCCATGTTTGGGTGCTGTAGCATGATTGTCTTGTTGCATTTAGATGGCTATTTGCAGAATATCGCAGACTGGTGCCATATTTGTATTGCTTGCCATTTCTAAACCGTGCATCCGATTCCGGTGTTCTTTATATCGATTTCAACCGAAATCACCTCACCTTTCCAGTGGCACACTTGGATTTCCATGTTGAGGCCAGGTTCATTCATTCCTTGTCAAATCTTGCATATGCATCACATATCGCATCCCGCATAGCATACCATGTTTGCATCATGTTGTTTGAGCTTTGCACGTGGTTGATTGTGTCCTTTTGCTTGTTTGTCTTGTTTGGGTAGAGCCGGGAGACGAGTTCGCTAACGAGGAGCCAGTTGAGTTTGCTTTTGAGGATCCAGTCAACTCTGACAACTTTGCAGGCAAGATGATCATACCCTCGAAATCACTTCTATCTTTGCTTTGCTAGATGCTCGCTCTTTTGCTATGCCTATGCTACGATGCCTACCACTTGCTTATCATGCCTCCCAAATTGCCATGTCAAACCTCTAACCCACCATGTCCTAGCAAACTGTTGATTAGCTATGTTACCGCTTTGCTCAGCCCCTCCTATAGCGTTGCTAGTTGCAGGTGAAGATTGGAGATTGTTCCTCGTTGGAACATTATTTACTTGTTGGGATATCACTATTTTATCTTGTTATCTTAATGCATCTATATACTTGGTAAAGGGTGGAAGGCTCGGACTTTTAGCCTAGTGTTTTGTTCCACTCTTGCCGCCCTAGTTTCCGTCATATCGGTGTTATGTTCCCGGATTTTGCGTTCCTTACGCGGTTGGGTAATAATGGGAATCCCTTGACAGCTCGCCTTGAATAAAACTTCTCCAGCAATGCCCAAACTTGGTTTTACCATTTGCCACCTAGCCTCTTTTTCCCTTGGGTTTCCGGAGCCCAAGGGTCATCTTATTTAAACCCCCCCGGGCCAGTGCTCCTATGAGTGTTGGTCCAACCTGTCAGCTGCCGGTGGCCACCAGGGGAAACTCTGGGCTGGCCTACCCGTACCTTAGACAATCTGAGTGTGCCCTGAGAACGAGATATGTGCAGCTCCTATTGGGATTTGTCGGCACATTCGGGCGGTGTTGCTGGACTTGTTTTAACTTGTCGGGTTGTCTTGTAGAACCGGGATGCCGAGTCTGATCGGAATGTCTCGGGAGAAGGTATATCCTTCGTTGACCGTGAGAGCTTGTCATGGGCTAAGTTGGGACTCCCTGCAGGGATTTGAACTTTCGAAAGCCGTGCCCGCGGTTATGGGCTGATGGGAATTTGTTAATGTCCGGCTGTAGATAACTTGAACCTTAACTTAATTAAAATGAATCAACTGTGTGCGTTACCGTGATGGTCTCTTCTCGGCGGAGTCCGGGAAGCGAACATGGTGTTGGAGTAATGTTTGCCGTAGTTGGTTCTCTAGTTCTTCGTTCGTGCTTTGCCTTCTCTTCTCGCTCTCTTCTGCGAACAGGTTAGCCACCATATATGCTAGTCGCTTGCTGCAGCTCCACATATTACCTTGCCTTACCTATAAGCTTAAATAGTCTTGATCGCGAGGGTGCGAGATTGCTGAGTCCCTGTGGCTCACAGATTACTTCCAAACCAGATGCAGGGCCAGACGACTCCGTTCCCGATGATGTGCTTGAGCTCAAGTGGGTGTTCGACGAAGACTCACGCCGTTACTATGTGTCTTTCCCTGACGATCAGTAGTGGTGCCCAGTTGGGGCGATCGGGACCGTGTCGCATGTTGGGTTGATCTTTTATTTTGGCACCGTAGTCGGGCCATGAGTGATTGAATGATGTAATGCTATTTATGTACTTTGTTTGACGTGGCGAGTGTAAGCCAACTATGTACCTTTCCCTTTATTATCTATATTACATGGGATGTTGTGAAGATTACCTTACTTGCGACATTGCTTTCAATGCGGTTATGCCTCTAAGTCGTGCTTCGACACATAGGAGATATAGCCGCATCGAGGGCATTACAAGTTGGTAATCAGAGCCTTCCCCGACCTTAGGAGCCCCCACTGCTTGATCATTTTTAGCAGCCGTTGTTGAGTCTAGAAAAATGTTTTGGGTCTTTTAGGAATTATATATCAGAGAGTTTAGGAATTCTTTTTACTCCCCAGTCCCTTCATCGCTCTGGTAAGGCATCCTGACGTAGAGTTTTGACTCTTTTCTTCTCAAATTTCACTAAAAAAAATTTAGGATCACGCGGGTATCTTGGAATCATTCCGATGGTTTTGTGACGAGAACATTGTTCTTGGTGCCTCCTGTCATTTAGGGGTTGTGGCAGTGTCCCGGGGAGTTGAGCTCCGAGGTGTTGTCGTCACAATTTTATCGTTGCAGTTCTGGAATACCTGAGTTTAGTTCGCCGACATCGAAAATCTCTTTTATGCAGTTGTTGGTGAGATAACCTCGACGCCACCCAGTACTGGGGCGGGAGTTCGGGAGTATTGCCATAACTTGTATAACGAATGCTTTTCGAAGGTCGAGGTAGATGGTTTCCGAAGTTTTCTCGGTTATGTGTTGAAGGATGGATACAGCTGCATGTAGGATTTGCTAGATTTGGGTGATATATTATGCTTCCCCTGTATCCCCAACACCTGATTGCATAACCAGAAAGGTTCGGGAGTTTCATAGGTGGGAATTCTTGTAGCTCTAGCTCTTCTTCCACGGATATTTGGTTTGAGATTGGGATTTCTTACCGAGTATTCGTTCTTGTTCCGTACCTTGTTGATTTATTCCTCTACCTAAATTCTATGTGGCTTCTCAATTTATGGATATGTGACCATTTCAAGTGGAATGCATGCGTTCTTATGTTCGGATGTGAAGACTATATGTTGCAATTTCAACCCGCTTGATTCAGCTTCAATCTTATCTGTCAATGTGCTAACGGATGTCACCCTCTTCAGGATGGCCCCCGCTAAGAGCAGCAATCAGAATCAGAATCAGGATCCGCCACCACCTCCTCCTCCTCCGGAGGCATGGCAAGCTGTGATGGCTGCTACCAATGCAAACACGCAGTTGATCATGCAAATTATTCAAGAGCGCAACCTAGCGAACTAAGGCAACCAAGGCAACAATCAGAATCACTTTGCTACACTCAACCAGTTCCTTGCTAACCAGCCAAAGACTTTCAGCAATTGTGTTGAGGCAACTGATGCTGACGATTGGCTTGTGGACTTGTGCAAGCATTTCGAGTGCAGTAACGTCAGGCCTGAGGACTTTGTCAAGTTCGCTTCCTTCCAACTCAAAGACCAAGCTGCAGAACGGTTCTAGCAGTACAAGGATTCCAGAGGAGGCCATGTGATTACCTGGGATGAATTCCGTCAAGACTTCAAAGCTCATCATATTCCTCAGAGCATGGTTGAAAGCAAGCGTGAGGAATTCCGCAACCTGAAGCAAGGCTCTTTGTCTGTCTATGACTACAACAAGTTGTTTCAGAAGCTCGCCCGCTTTGCTAAGCAGGACGTCCCTGATGAGAAGAGCATGATATACCGGTTCAGGGGTGGTCTCAGAGAAGAAATCCAGCTAGCTCTTGTTCTCTTTGAGCCCTTGAGGTACGATGAGTTCTACAACATGGCATTGAAGCAAGAGGTTGCTCAACTGAAGTGTGATGCTTCCAAGAAGCGAGTCAGAGATGCTACTCCTTCTTCCTCTACTCAAGTGGCCAAGCAGCAGAAGTTTTGGCTTCCTCCTCCTCCGTTCCGTCAGCCGTTTCAATAGAAGAGCAAAGGTGGCAGTGGATCTTCCCACCCACCTAACCCTGGCTTTCAGAACAAGACTTCGTCTCAAGCTCCAAGATCGAGTGCTCCGTATCACCGTCCTCTTTCAGAGGTCATGTGCAACAAGTGCCAAAAGAAGGGTCACTATGCCAACAAGTGCTTCAATCAGAGGCGTCTCCCTCCTCCTCCTCCTGTGAGATCGGCAAGTACAGCTGTGGTCAAGCATAACCCCATGCACGCCAAGGTCAATTTGATGAATGCAGCTTAGGCAGAGGACTCGTCAGATGTCATCATGGGTAACCTCCCTGTTAACGATATTCCAGCTAAAGTTCTTTTTGACACTGGTGCATCGCATTGTTTCATCTCAAGACTGTTTGCATCTAAGCATGGGTTGGCCTTGCAAATTTTGCCTAGACCGTTAGCAGTTGTCTCTCTCGGTAGGCGCATGCATGCTAACTCCATTGCTCCGGATGTTACTATCACTTTGGGTGACTACAAGTTTCTGTCTTCTCCTACGGTTCTTGGTGCCTCGGACATTGATCTTATTCTCGGAATGGATTGGCTTTCTAAGCATAAGGCGCATCTTGATTGTGCAGCAAGGCAGATTCAATTGACTCATTCGTCTGAGGATGTAATTGTCTTCGCCGCTCGTGATGATACCATCCGTCTGATTTCTCTCAATGAGAAGGGTGAACTGGATGCCATCTCGCAAATTCCAGTCGTTTGCGAATATCAAGACGTCTTTCCAGAAGAGCTTCCAGGAATGCCTCCGCACCGGCTAGTCGAATTCGTCATCGATCTTGATCCTGGCACGGAACCGGTTTGCAAACGTCCTTACAAGCTCGGACCTGATGAGTTGAAGGAGCTGAAGAAGCAACTCGATATTCAAGAGCGAATGGGTCTCATCCGACCTAGTTCTTCTCCGTGGGGTTGTGGCAAACTCTTTGTGAAGAAGAAGGATGGAATGGACCGACTTTGTGTTGACTACCGTCCATTGAACAAGTAGACTATCAAGAACAAGTACCCACTTCCCAACATCAACGAGCTGTTCGAACAACTCAAAGGTGCCCAAGTATTCTCCAAGCTTGATCTTCGTATGGGTTATCATCAGATTCGATTTGCATGTTCTGTAGTGAGTGCATCAAGCTCGTAAACATGCCTACTTGATATCTGATTTGCATGTTCCAGTTTTTCACTAAGTCATGTTTACGAGCTCGATGCACTCACTACAGAGCATGTCATGACAATCTAAGCATACACCCATCAAGAATACACATTATACAAGCTAGACATGGCAAGAACAACAACATAGCATGCGCGGATCAACTACAACATCCTCGGCAAAATCGCTAACAAGTAGACAATCTGCCCAGATTCACGAAATAGCAAAAGTAGAGCTCGATTGACTCAAGCTAGGGTGCTCCATAATTGCAAACAAAGGCATGGATGGATAGAGCACTACAAGTTTAACAAAATACCCTTACTGATCATCCTCAAAAGAGGCACGGATCACTAGGAAACAACATGAACATATGGCATATTGATAAAAACAGTCCAATGACTTAGTGGAATTGCTAAGTCCCTTAAATCAGCATTAACGAATGCACCGCTTTGCAAGCTTGTGCTATTCACCACACATATCACAAAAATACATGGATGCCTCCTCTGGAAAGATGACAAAACACATAACAAAACATATGTAGAGCTCAGGGGCATATCATGGACACAATAATCATGGCAAAAATGACAAATAGCTATTTGGAGTAGCAGATCTGACAATTACCTCAAATAGCAGTCTTCCAACAACATTTTGGGCATCAAGATGAACTCAAATGAAAAAGATGCAATGAGATGAAATGATGTGCTCTCTGAGGCGGTCATTTTGATATGCTATACGCCCAAAACGGATCTACGGATGCAAAGTTACGGCACGATGAACATAGCAAAATAATTAGGGTTTCAGGAGGAAAGTCAACCGTCCGGATCTGGATCTGGAAACACTGTTCACGCGCGGGAACCGAGGAACACCGGAGTTGGAGCTTGAGGTCGCCGGATCTTGCGAGGGAGGTCGCCGGAGAGGGCCGGATCGCCGGATCCGGCCGGCGGAGGAGGCGTGGACGACGAGGAGGAAGATGCGGGGCGGCGCGGGGCCGGACCGGCGAGCTCGTGCCGGCGAGGACTCCGGCGATGGCGCGCGACGGGGCTGGACCGGCTCGGGCTCTCCGGAGCGGGTGAAGGCGGCGGCGGGGCGAAGGCGCTGGCGGCGCCGCGGATCCGGGCTGCAGGGGCCGGCGACGGGCTCCCCGGGCCGCGCGGTGGAGGAGGCGGCCGACCACTTGGACGGCGACACGTGGCAGCGGCGGCGTAGGTCGGACAATGTCCGGCCTGCGAGATTTCGTCCGGCGGCGGCGGGGAAAATGGATCTAGGGTTTTCGGGAGAGGGGAACCGAGAATTTCGGAGGGGGTGTATTTATAGGCACAGGAGGAGCTAGGGGAGTCCAAATGAGGTGCGGTTTTCGGCCACGCGATCGTGATCGAACGCTCTAGATGATGGAGAGGGTTTTGGTGGGTTTTGGGCCAAATTGGAGGGGTGTTGGGCTGCAACACACACGAGGCCTTTTCGGTCCCTTGGTTAACCGTTGGAGCATCAAACGAAGTCCAAATGGTATGAAACTTGACAGGCGGTCTACCGGTAGTAAACCAAGGCCGCTTGGCAATCCTCGGTCCAATCCGGAAATGTTTAACCCCCACACACGAAAAGAAGGTAGAAATGACCACCGGAGGAGAACGGAGCGCCGGAATGCAAAACGGACAACGGGGAAAATGCTTAGATGCATGAGACGAACACGTATGCAAAAGCAATGCACACGATGACATGATATGAGATGCATGACAACGACAACAACACACGGAGACAAAAACCCGAACCCGAGAAAATAAAATAACTTAACGCCGGAAAAGACAAGATTTGGATACATATTAGGTAAATCATATCCGGTGTGTTACAACACTCCACCACTACGAAAGGATCTCGTCCCGAGATCTAGGACTGAAAGAACGCCGGGTACTCAGAACGGAGGTGATCCTCGCGTTCCCAGGTGGCTTCACGGTCGGAATGGTGTGACTACTTGACTTTGAGGAATTTGATTGACTTATTGCGAGTCTTGCGTTCAGTCTCTTCAAGAATAGCAACGGGGTGCTCACGATAAGAGAGATCTTCTTGGAGCTCAATGTCTTCAAAGTTGATGGTGCAGTCAGGAGTCTTGAAGCACTTGCGGAGCTGAGAGACATGGAACACGTCGTGAGCATTTGCAAAGTTTGAAGGAAGCTCGAGTTGATAAGCGAGATCGCCTCTCTTGCTGACGATCTTGAAAGGTCCCACGTATCTAGGGGCAAGCTTCCCTTTGATACCGAAGCGACGAGTACCTTTCATTGGAGAGACGCGGAGGTAAACATGATCTCCGATCTCGAAAGCCAAATCACGGTGCTTACTATCATAGTAGCTCTTCTGGCGCAATTGCGCTGCTTTGAGGTTATCTCGAATGACTTTGCACATCTCCTCTGCCTCTATGATTAAGTCATTTCTGAGAAGTTGACTTTCACCGGTTTCAGACCAGTTGAGAGGGGTACGGTACTTCCTGCCATACAGAATTTCGAATGGGGCCTTGCCCGAACTTGCTTGAAAACTGTTGTTGTAGGAGAATTCAACATATGGAAGACAATCCTCCCACTTCATGCCGAAGGAGATCACACAAGCCCTGTGCATATCTTCAAGAATCTGGTTGACACGCTCGACTTGACCGCTAGTTTGAGGATGGAAAGCTGTGCTGAAGCGGATGTTGGTGCCCATGGCCTTCTGAAAAGACTCCAAAAACTTAGAGGTAAAGATGCTGCCACGGTCTGAAGAGATCACCTGTGGAATACCGTGCAGCGAGACAATTCGAGAGGTATAGAGCTCCGCCAATTGAGCTGCAGTGATAGACTCTTTGATAGGCAGAAAGTGAGCCACTTTAGTGAGTTTTTCGATGACAACGAATATAGCATCACTGCCACGCTTGGACTTTGGAAACCCAGTCAAGAAGTCCATCTCAATGTGGTCAAACTTCCATTCTGGAATGGCAAGAGGTTGGAGGAGACCAGCTGGCCTTTGGTGTTCTGCCTTCACTCTTCTGCAGACATCACACTCATTCCCGAACTAAGCAATCTCTCGCTTCATTCGAGTCCACCAATAAGCCTGCCTGAGGTCCTGATACATCTTCGTGCTCCCAGGGTGGATGGAGAGGAGTGAATTGTGAGCCTCGTTCATGATAACCTTACGAAGATCACCTTTGGGCACAACAATACAATCCTCGAAGAAGAGAGTATCCTTGTCATCAAGGCAGTAGCACTTGTACTTGGATTAACTCTTGGCAATCCCAATCTTCACCTTCTTCACCATAGCATCAAGAAGTTGAGCCTGGCGAATCTGGTCTTCCAGGGTAGGAGACGCTTGAAGGTTGGCGAGGAAACCTTGAGGAACAACTTGAAGATTGAGTTTGCGGAAAGCTTCACAAAGCTCGGGTTGATAAGGCTTGAGAATCAGACTGTTGCAGTAAGCCTTCCTGCTCAAAGCGTCAAAAATCACATTGTCCTTGCCTGGAGTATACTCGATACTCGGATTATACTCTTGAATCATTTCAACCCATCGAGTCTGCCTGAGGTTGAGATTAGGCTGAGTGAAGCTGTACTTGAGACTCTTGTGGTCAGTGATGATGTCCACTTTTCTTCCCAATAAGAGATGTCTCTAAGTCAAAAGAGCACGCACAACTGCCGCCAACTCGAGGTCATGAGTGGGGTAGTTCTTCTCGTTGGGCTTCAACTGGCGAGAGGTATAAGCCACAACTTTCTTCTCTTGCATCAATACTGCACCAAGACCTTGGAGAGAGGCATCCTAGAAGACCTCGAACAGTTTGGATTCATCAGGAGGAGTCAGAACTGGAGCAGTGACCAATTTCTCTTTAAAAGTGTTGAAAGCAATGTCACACACCGGAGACCAAACGTACTTGACGTGCTTCTGGAGAAGGTTTGAAAGAGGCTTCGCGATCTTTGAAAAGTTCTCAATGAACCTTCGACAGTAGCTTGCGAGACCGAGGAAGCTATGGAGTTGCTTCACGTTCTGAGGTGGTTCCCAATTCACAGTTGCAGACACCTTCTCAGGATTCACCGCAATGCCCTTGGCAGAGATGATATGTCCAAGATATAGAACCTCATCGAGCCAAAACTCACACTTTGAGAACTTGGCGTAGAACTGGTGTTCCCTGAGCTTACCAAGCACCAAACGCAAGTGCTTGGCATGATCATCTTTGTCCTTCGAAAAGACCAGTATGTCGTCGAGATAGACCAAAACAAAGTCATTGGTGTAGGCATTGAAGATGAAGTTCATCATGCGAGAGAAAGTCGGAGGAGCGTTGACGAGGCCAAAAGACATGACAGTGTATTCATATGAACCATAGCTTGTCCTGAAAGCCGTCTTGGGAATATCTTGTTCACGGATTCGAATCTGATGATAACCCATACGAAGATCAAGCTTGGAGAATACTTGGGCACCTTTGAGTTGTTCGAACAGCTCGTTGATGTTGGGAAGTGGGTACTTGTTCTTGATAGTCTACTTGTTCAATGGACGGTAGTCAACACAAAGTCGGTCCATTCCATCCTTCTTCTTCACAAAGAGTTTGCCACAACCCCACGGAGAAGAACTAGGTCGGATGAGACCCATTCGCTCTTGAATATCGAGTTGCTTCTTCAGCTCCTTCAACTCTTCAGGTCCGAGCTTGTAAGGACGTTTGCAAACCGGTTCCATGCCAGGCTCAAGATCGATGACGAATTCGACTAGCCGGTGCGGAGGCATTCCTGGAAGCTCTTCTGGAAAGACGTCTTGATATTCGCAAACGACTGGAATTTGCGAGATGGCATCCAGTTCACCCTTCTCATTGAGAGAAATCAGACGGATGGTATCATCACGAGCGGCGAAGACAATTACATCCTCAGACGAATGAGTCAATTGAATCTGCCTTGCTGCACAATCAAGATGCGCCTTATGCTTAGAAAGCCAATCCATTCCGAGAATAAGATCAATGTCCGAGGCACCAAGAACCGTAGGAGAAGACAGAAACTTGTAGTCACCCAAAGTGATAGTAACATCCGGAGCAATGGAGTTAGCATGCATGCGCCTACCGAGAGAGACAACTGCTAACGGTCTAGGCAAAATTTGCAAGGCCAACCCATGCTTAGATGCAAACAGTCTTGAGATGAAACAATGCGATGCACCAGTGTCAAAAAGAACTTTAGCTGGAATATCGTTAACAGGGAGGTTACCCATGATGACATCTGACGAGTCCTCTGCCTAAGCTGCATTCATCAAATTGACCTTGGCGTGCATGGGGTTATGCTTGACCACAGCTGTACTTGCCGATCTCACAGGAGGAGGAGGAGGGAGACGCCTCTGATTGAAGCACTTGTTGGCATAGTGACCCTTCTTTTGGCACTTGTTGCACATGACCTCTGAAAGAGGACGGTGATACGGAGCACTCGATCTTGGAGCTTGAGACGAAGTCTTGTTCTGAAAGCCAGGGTTAGGTGGGTGGGAAGATCCACTGCCACCTTTGCTCTTCTATTGAAACGGCTGACGGAACGGAGGAGGAGGAAGCCAAAACTTCTGCTGCTTGGCCACTTGAGTAGAGGAAGAAGGAGTAGCATCTCTGACTCGCTTCTTGGAAGCATCACACTTCAGTTGAGCAACCTCTTGCTTCAATGCCATGTTGTAGAACTCATCGTACCTCAAGGGCTCAAAGAGAACAAGAGCTAGCTGGATTTCTTCTCTGAGACCACCCCTGAACCGGTATATCATGCTCTTCTCATCAGGGACGTCCTGCTTAGCAAAGCGGGCGAGCTTCTGAAACAACTTGTTGTAGTCATAGACAGACAAAGAGCCTTGCTTCAGGTTGCGGAATTCCTCACGCTTGCTTTCAACCATGCTCTGAGGAATATGATGAGCTTTGAAGTCTTGACGGAATTCATCCCAGGTAATCACATGGCCTCCTCTGGAATCCTTGTACTGCTAGAACCGTTCTGCAGCTTGGTCTTTGAGTTGGAAGGAAGCGAACTTGACAAAGTCCTCAGGCCTGACGTTACTGCACTCGAAATGCTTGCACAAGTCCACAAGCCAATCGTCAGCATCAGTTGCCTCAACACAATTGCTGAAAGTCTTTGGCTGGTTAGCAAGGAACTGGTTGAGTGTAGCAAAGTGATTCTGATTGTTGCCTTGGTTGCCTTAGTTCGCTAGGTTGCGCTCTTGAATAATTTGCATGATCAACTGCGTGTTTGCATTGGTAGCAGCCATCACAGCTTGCCATGCCTCCGGAGGAGGAGGAGGTGGTGGCGGATCCTGATTCTGATTCTGATTGCTGCTCTTAGCGGGGGCCATCCTGAAGAGGGTGACATCCGTTAGCACATTGACAGATAAGATTGAAGCTGAATCAAGCGGGTTGAAATTGCAACATATAGTCTTCACATCCGAACATAAGAACGCATGCATTCCACTTGAAATGGTCACATATCCATAAATTGAGAAGCCACATAGAATTTAGGTAGAGGAATAAATCAACAAGGTACGGAACAAGAACGAATACTCGGTAAGAAATCCCAATCTCAAACCAAATATCCGTGGAAGAAGAGCTAGAGCTACAAGAATTCCCACCTATGAAACTCCCGAACCTTTCTGGTTATGCAATCAGGTGTTGGGGATACAGGGGAAGCATAATATATCACCCAAATCTAGCAAATCCTACATGCAGCTGTATCCATCCTTCAACACATAACCGAGAAAACTTCGGAAACCATCTACCTCGACCTTCGAAAAGCATTCGTTATACAAGTTATGGCAATACTCCCGAACTCCCGCCCCAGTACTGGGTGGCGTCGAGGTTATCTCACCAACAACTGCATAAAAGAGATTTTCGATGTCGGCGAACTAAACTCAGGTATTCCAGAACTGCAACGATAAAAATTGTGACGACAACACCTCGGAGCTCAACTCCTCGGGACACCGCCACAACCCCTAAAGACAGGAGGCACCAAGAACAATGTTCTCGTCACAAAACCATCGAAACGATTCCAAGATACCCGCGTGATCCTAAATTTTTTTTAGTGAAATTTGAGAAGAGAAGAGTCAAAACTCTACGTCAGGATGCCTTACCAGAGCGATGAGGGGACTGGGGAGTAAAAAGAAATTCCTAAACTCTCCGATATATAATTCCTAAATGACTCAAAACATTTTTTTCTAGACTCAACTCGGCTAATAACGATCAAGCAATGGGGCTCCTAAGGTCGGGGAAGGCTCTGATTACCAACTTGTAACGCCCTCGATGCGGCTATAGCTCCTACGTGTCGAGGCACGACTTATAGATTAGAGGTGAGGCAAGATACAACCGCTGTCTATTGAAAGCAATGTCGCAACGTCAGGCAATCATTACAACATCCCAAGTTGGCGTGCGGGCCTTTTCCAATAAAATCAATTCTCCCAATGTAATGATATCGATAACTCTTTACTCCACAAATCGCCACGCGACCATCACTAAAGCAGTACACTAGTTTGGGGGGACGCTTTTTCGCACAGTTACCGCCATTCCCAGGTCTTCATGTTATCACTGCCCACCGGCATGACTCGAGTGCGCAAGCCAACCCAACGAGCCCAAGGGGGAATATCTTCGTCTTTTACACCGAGCGCCAAAATCCAAGGGGAAATCGTCAGAAACAATCCACCAAAGTAGGTGATCAGTGAATGTGTATATATAAACGCCCCTATATGTCAGGCTAATCAACAAGCGAGGCAGATACACTATGGGTAATTCATAGCTGGGCTAGTAGAATCAAAGATAATCGTGAACCATTCTCTACGTTCGGCAGCCAACAGTTTTTTTTGAGGCGCAGAAAGTAAGCCCGCCAAGGCTCATTAAACAGCTATAGAGTCCCAGGTATGCAACTTTTAGGAAGGGATACACATAGTTCCTATCTATATACAGAAATCTGATACGGTTGGTACAATACCCAATATCATAATAGAGCCACTACCTTCTCAACGGGTACGGCTATAAGAACGAAGCAAATCCTACGCCTCGATTATTCGAATTCCAATTCAAAAATCGTCAGAAGCACTTAAATTTGATTGGCCACATAAACTTTTTTCGAATATAATCAGAATCAGGGAATGAAAAACGATAGCGCTATTATTTTCTTATTGTGGAATCGCCAAGGGACGATTCTAGGGGAGAGCCGACACACTTAACGTGCACAAAGGGATTCATTTGCTTTTTTATATATAAAAAACTGCTCCCCAATAAACCAAAAAGACTTAGCTAAGGCAGCGCTACACAGAAAGAGAATGCCCAAGAATTTAGAACAAATATGCTAATAAATTCTATTTCTAGAAGAAGACGTGGCTTATGCATAATTCCGCTTCAGTTCAAACGCGTGCCAGGATACGGTCTAAACGAGACCGAGCTCCTGACCTGAGAACCCATGGGACCATCACATGGTCTGACTACGGTGCCAAAATAAAAGATCAACCCCAACATGCGAATGGTCCCGATCGCCCCAACTGGGCACCACTACTGATCATCAGGGAAAGACACATAGTAACGGCGTGAGTCCTCGTCGAACTCCCACTTGAGCTCAAGCGCGTCATCTGGAACGGAGTCATCAGGCCCTGCATCTGGTTTGGAAGTAATCTGTGAGCCACAGGGACTCAGCAATCTCGCACCCTCGCGATCAAGACTATTTAAGCTTATAGGTAAGGCAAGGTAAATATGTGGAGCTGCAGCAAGCGACTAGCATATATGGTGGCTAACCTGTTCGCAAAAGAGAGCGAGAAGAGAAAGGCAAAGCACGAACGAACAACTAGAGAATAACCTGCGGCAAGCATTACTCCAACATCCGTGTTCACTTCCCGGACTCCGCCGAGAAGAGACCATCACGGTAACCACACAGTTGATTCATTTTAATTAAGTTAAGGTTCAAGTTATCTACAACCGGACATTAACAAATTCCCATCTGCCCATAACCGCGGGCACGGCTTTCGAAAGTTCAAATCCCTGCAGGGGTGTCCCAACTTAGCCCATCACAAGCTCTCACGGTCAACGAAGGATAAACCTTCTCCCGAGACATTCCGATCAGACTCGGTATCCCGGTTCTAAGACAACTTCGACAAGTTAAAACAAATCCAGCAACACCGCCCGAATGTGCCGACAAATCCCGATAGGAGCTGCACATATCTCGTTCTCAGGCACACTCAGATGAGATGTAGCGACCCTGACCCGAATGGATCAAGTCTCTGTGCTTAAGTGTCATCCCTGGATCGGTATGCTGACACATACAGTACTCGAGGATTTATAACAGAGGTAAATCACATGTAAAAGTAACGTAAATACTATTACCTCAATCCAAATAGCGGAAGTAACAAGGTTGTGTATTCCCATCAACACCAGCGGAAAATTTGAGTGTAGAAATCGTAACCCTAACGTATCACTTACTCGTCGTAAGATAATCCTGCAACATGAGACGTTGCAGCCACAAAGGGTCAGTACATTGAATGTACTGGCAAATTCACACCATAGAGAATGATGAATAAAGGCTATCACTACATGCATATTTGGCTGGTGGAAAAGCTCTATGGTTATAAGGTTTTTGCGAAAAGCCAATTTTTCCCTACTTCAAAGGAATATATTTTATTTAACTATCATGGTGGTTGTTGAACATTGAGAATGGTTGACAGCAATCTCAATCCCAATTAAATAACATCATTAAACCCAACAAAATTAATTTAAAGTAACATGATGAGATTCACATGATAATCCAAGTACTAGATACTCAAGATGTCCATAACCGGGGACACGACTAATCATGATTAGTTTATACACTCTGCAGAGGTTTGCACACTTTTCCCCACAAGACTCGATCGCCTCCGTTTGGTTTCTCGCACTACATGGTGTTTGAGAAGACGGATGACCGAGACATAGTCTTTCAGAAGCGCTAGCACCTTACGATGGATAGACCGTTACACCTACTTTCCCCTACATCTGCTAGTCTACCCTGTAAGAGTTCGCACGACTTAATCAACTATGCTAGAGCCCATAATAGCTTGTGGCTGCACACAGAAGTTTCTAGCATGAATAGTCTCATGATCCCTTTGAGCCTAGGTGGCGGTCCAAAAAAACAGGCAATCCTGGTCTACCCAGGTGCCTAGACAGGCAATCCTGGAATACCCAGGTGCCTTCAATCCACCCAGATGTGTGTTTAAGTTGCCACCTTAAGTAAACCATTAATTAACAATCTCACATCTGTCATGAATACTCTCAAAACCCAATCCACGTCTACGAGCATAGCATGGCACTATAAGCATAACGTAATAGTAACTCCCAAGGTTTGAATGCAGGGCAATAGGTTCCTACCTCATCAACTACTTCCCAATACCCACATGTTATCAATCCTACTCATGCAATGTTTGAGGGTGAAACTAATGCATAAAAACTGGGTATGAAAGGGGATATGATCAAAGTGTGAACTTGCCTGCAATGTTGATGAAGATGATGCGCACTCAAAACTCTTGATAGCTCTACTCGTCACACTCCGGTCAATCTATCGTAAGCAAGCAATAGTAGCCACACATAAGCAATCACTCAAAAGATCAGAAAGAACGAAGAAGACGATTCGAAAAACATCAAAACCCAAGCAAATAACTCTTGCTACATAAAACAATTTCTAACAGTACCAAAATTATGTGAATTTGGCCTTATCAGAAAGTTTAGGTCAAGGGCTTCGATTTGCAAAAAGAATCAACTCAAACGGAGCTATGAAACTCAAGTTATGATCAAACAAAGTTCAAATTCAAATCTGATCTAATTCAAATTTTAAAGTTTCAAAAACATGTTTGAGTTGGATTACTGGATAGAGGAGATCATAACGAAGAAGTGAGCGTTGGTTTCGTCTAATTCCGACTAACGAGAAAAAAGTTATAGTCGTTTGAAAACCAGGGGCTGATCTGCAAAGAAAATATTCACGGATGGGTCCCTGGCCGAAATTAAAAAGAAAAAGAAAAATCTATCGAGTGAACGCTCGCTACAGAACCTAAACCGACGAAAACCATTCGCTAAGGAGATCTAAACAGTGAACGTTCGCAAAATAACTGGATATAAAAACGGGTTTTATGGAAAACCAGAGAAAACCAGAAAACCGATCTAGGGTTTGGTTATACCGGTCCACGGAAAAGATCGGCGGGTCGGGGGAGCGGTTCGGGCGAACCGGGGCGGCGGAGGTCCGGCGAGTCGCGTCTCCGGTGGCGGCGGGCGAAGTGGCTCCGGCGACGGCGGGGCGCGTCGGCGGCGGCGGAGTAGCTGGGGTGGGCGGCGCGGCGCGGCGGTGAAGTGGGTGGTGGCTGCGGTGGTCGGGGAGGTGCGGACGACGGTGAGGAAGCTCGGCGGCAACGTCAGAAGGCAAGGCGGCGGTGCGGCGCGGTTCCGGCGAGATGCGGGGAAGGACGGAGAGGCGGGCCCGGTATTTAAGGGAGGAGGGGCAAGGCGGCGTGGAAGGGGCAACTGAGAGGCGGCGGAGGGAGTCCCGCACGGACATGGGCGGCGTCGGCGGGTTCCGTGCTGGTGGCGGACTCCGCCGGAGTCGGGGACGGGCGCCGGAGCGCTGGGCCGCGGCCTGGCTCGGGTGCGGGGCCGGCCCAGTCGGCGAGGGGAATTTAAAAAAAAACATTTTCCAGACAATTGAAATAATAAAACAAATTAAATGAAAATATTATATAGGCATATAATATATCAAAATTTTCACAAAAATATTTCCTACAATGTGAACATTTTTGTAGCACCAAATAAAATACACACAATTTCTAATAACTCAAACAGTGCTCCTGCTCTAATAAAATCCAATAAAAACCATTTTAAAATACCAAAATTAATTCAAATTTATTTCTCTCCAATTTTCTGATGTAGGGAATCATGTTACCCTATTTTCCATAAATTTTATTTTTGGAGAAAAATAATTTGAATAAAACTCAAATAACTCCAAATTGAAAATAAATTCAAAATAACTTTGAATTTAATTCTTTGAAACTCCCAACTCATATTTCATAAGTTTTGAAGAAGTCATTTTATCTTCGCTCGTGAAAATCGTTGAGTTGCATAAAGTTTCAGAATTGGAAATATTTTCCAATGAAATTCAAATATTTTCAACACCCCTTGTCATTTAAATAAATGGAAGAAGTCATGTCATCTTCTCTCCAGGGTTTTGTGATGAAAAGAATTTGAATTCACGGAGATCATAAAAGCAAGATGAAAGTTTGGGAAAGTCCTTTTATTCCTTCTCATTTAACTTTCAAAAAGTTCGAATTTCACTCAATCAATCACGCAACAATCAAACAATCAATCGATCTATCTATTTATTATAACATTCCAAAATTTAGAATTTTGGGATGTTACAAACCTACCACCCTTAAAATGAATCGACCTCGAGATTCGGAGAGGCTAGAAAGAAATAGGTTAGGGTTTGGGGGTCTTCTCAGAATCCATAGATCATCACAGGGGTCTGGGGTACTACCACCCTTAGAAGCATGGTTACTGTTCCATCAAAACTCATATACTCCATCCTTATTCTTGACAGTGTCGGTCTTCTCAGATCCTCGAGAAAATTCCTTCTCTGAGCTCTTCCGGTAGTAGCATAACCTTTTCCTCAATTCTTTTGCCCTTACATTTTGGTAAGGTTATTCCGAGACTGGGTCTTCTTACCTTACGGGTCTGGCGCCAGTACTAAATAACTAATCGATATCTCATGGTGGTCAACAAATTTATGGTTTCTTCTACAGGAAATGGGTCTGGGTTGATCCTCACCGTATAACCTACGGTTGGCAAAAGCTGCCTTGTACAAGGGAAAATTGCTATACCATTCTAAGGTTTAAACAGGGTTGTGATCGTCGTCTCTCTACTATAGGTAAGTCACTCAGATTTACCATCCCATATAGCAAGGCGAATAATAAGAGTAAGTCGGTATGGTGATCAATCCATCCCGCACCCAAATCATTACCCTGTATATGCTTTAGTGAATCTCGCATTCTAACACTCGGTCATCCTCACAAGCATTGCAGAATTTCTCTTGTCGATGAAGCAAGTTCAGAATAATCCATTGATTCCGCAAGCCAAACAAACATCTATCATTCCTTCACAATCTCTCAGGTTTTGCGTTACTCCTATAAAATCGTCTGCCGATAAACGTCGTATCTTCCTCTAGGGTTTTTCCTTCAGCAAGAATGTGCTTGCTTCTTGGCAGGTCCTGGGGCATGTGGGTTATGGCCCATCTCATCACTTGTAGTCCTTGAACTTCTCATCGGGCAACTGATCATCCAACTTCCAACTTCCTAGTATTCTTAAATCCATCCAATTGTACTGTCTTCCTTCCTTCTATTGGCACCAAACTAGGACATGATTACTCAGACTCATCCTGGAATTTCCCTTGATCCATATTTCCTACATCATACCTCCTTTATATCCAATAGTAATTCTTCTCTTCATCCTCGTGGGATATCCCTCATACCGAGATAAAAACTTATACTTATGAAGTCCATATTCCACTTCGTGGAACATCATTATCCTTTCCAGGGTCAAGCGTCCTTACAAGGGAATATTGGCCATCTCTGCATAGCACTTCTTCAACTAGGAAACGTGAAACACATCATGAACTCCTGACAGTCCTTCAGGTGACTCCAACTTGTTGGCTACTTCTCCCATACACTCCAAAACTCGGTATGGTCCTAAAAATCTCGGGGCTAGCTGTCCCTTAACTCCAAATCGTTTAATGCCTCGCAGAGGGGACACACGAAGACATGCTCTATCTTCAATTTCATAGACTACCTCCTTGCGTTTTTGAGTCTGCATAACTCTTCTGCCCGGACTGAGCTACCTTTAGTCTATCTCGAATAAACTTAACTTTCTCTTCTGACTCCTTGATCACATTTGGTACAAACAACTGACGGTCTCCAACTTTATCCTACATACTCTTGGGGTATCACACATATCGAGACAAAACTCGTATTCATTTTGTCCGAAATCCACTCAGTGGAGTATCCTTATCTTTTCCAGGGGTCAACGGTTCTTACAGGGTACTACCACCCTTAAAATGCACAAATATTCCATATACCATATTTCTCACATCCTCAGAATGGCCAAAATTCTTCTTCATAGAGTAACAACTCATAAGATCCATATCAGTACCAACGATGCTAACTTTATTCATTCTCAAGTGATTACAATCTCTCGCTTTTCCATTACATGTCTCAACTCAACACCTCAATATAAAAGAAAATGTTCTCACTTCTACTACTCCATTCTTTTGTTGCAAACTCAACTATCTAGCACAAGTTTCCTTCTCCTTGGGGCATTCTCTGGCAAAGTTCCCTGCTCCATTACAACTAAAATATATTACTTCTAACAAGTATCGAGATTTCCTTTTTGGGCAACTGTTGAGGTAGTGCCCTAACTCCTTGCACCTGTAACATGTGATATGACTCAGGTCCTTCCTGGAATCCACTCTGCTTCTCTTTCTGGACTTTTCCATTCCAATTAGGGCTTCTATTTCCTGTGGGTCATACTCTACTTCGGGAATTCTACTAGATCCCCATTCAAACAATTTTGGGAGATGTGTCCTTCTTCTCCACATGAATAGCAAGACTTAGTGCAGGGTTTACTCGGGTCTTCTTTAGGTGTGTCCTCCATCTCTTCCTTCTTCATAGCTTCTTATAAAATTTCCATGAGGGCTCCTTTCATTACTTCTTTCTTCTGCTGGATGGTTCGTTGTACCATGGGGTAAATGTGACACTGAGCAGGATAGTGGGTAGTCCCTTCACACAAGAAACAAGTAATCTGCCTAATTGGGCATTCTTCAACTGGGTGACTTCCTTCACAATTAGGGCATTCATCCTTGTGTTCTTTATGGGTGTGTCCTATTTCTCCACAAATCTTGCATGCACAAGGTTTCTTCATATCCTTTCCATAAGGTTTAAACTTCTGGGACACAAGCCAAGACTTTGGCAGAGTCAACTTAAATTCTTTCCAAGTGGTTACTCCTTGCCATCCATTGATGGTTTGGTAAATTCTCCACCAAGTAGCAGCACCTCTTTCAAAGCACCGAAGAGCATGCTGGGTCATATCGTTTTCGACTATAGGGTTATTCTCCATGTGATCCTCCATGTTCTGAATCCATCGGTCTGTCTCCAACTGACTCATCGGTCCAGAAAATACAAGCTCATCTTCATTCATCCTCTATTGGGTCCATGGGTTTGGGGTGAGATAAGAGAGATAGAGAGGAATACACACAATGCAAACAACAGTTTTGAAAAGACAGATTTTATTTGTGGCTGTCGGGAAAAACATCAAACAAATGACAGCTCACAAACGTCGCATCTAACGTAGGTATATAACAGGGTTTGGTCCTCTAAAGGTCAATAAATCTTCAACGTCTCCAAACTCTTAAAGCCTTGTTCATGCCTCCAATGGCTTCTTCTGATCATGCTTGTCTTTCTCAAGTTCTTTTGCCAGATCAACTCTGTCGATGCGAAGTCTCTCATGACGTCCTTTAATATTTATGGAGTTGCATTCCGAACTTCTGGGTTTCAACATCCTTGGCATGAACCACGGTCCTACTGTCCTTCAGTTCCTGACGGATCTCCTGTATCTCAAAGTTTTGCTCCTCCAGCTTGGCTACTTTCATCTTCTGGATCCTGAGTTCTCCACGAAATGCTCCTTGTCAAATATAGCTTCCTAAAGGTCCATCTTAACTTCTTGATGTACTACTCCAGATCCTGGTGATACACCGGCTAAAGTTAAAACTTCGTCTTGCTGATAGGTGATTTATCAGCCTTGTACCATCCATTCCTTCCATGCATATGCATGCTTTATCTCAGCACGGTGACAATAGCATAAGCGAGCGATAACCTCATGGATAGCCGTGTTTCTGCTCTTGTCATTTCCATGAGCTATCTCTCCATAGTTGATATCTCCTACCTTAGGGTTTTATTTGACAAAACTTCGAGTTCTCATGCTCCTTGTTTCAGTCTTTCTCCGATACACCTTGATCTCGGGTATTGACAACTTCCATAGTCTGCCAAGTTCCATAAGGGTAGCCTTCCTAGGTCATACAAATCTGGGAATTCTTCAGAGCCTTCAAATTCTACTTGTCTTCGGTCTTCAACCGTTGTAGTTTCCATTATTCAAATGCACGGAAAATACTCTTCATTCCGAAGTGGTCTTAGTTATCCGATATCTTGTACTTCTTGGAGTGGTCTCATCAATTGAATTTTCGTGTGGTCAAAAGGGGAAAGGGGTATGGTCACACTAAAGGGAATTTTTGAATAAGCTCAGAAGAGAAGAGAGGTAAAAGATCTTTTTAAAAGGAAAAGTTGTAGAGAAAAATCTGTGCTATGGGCTTGCCAGTTTCTAGGGTCACATCCTAGAGTCAACATGTGCTCTGATACCATCTTGTAGCGACCCAACCCGAATGGATCAAGTCTCTGTGCTTAAGTGTCATCCCTGGATCGGTATGCTGACACACACAGTACTCGAGGATTTATAACAGAGGTAAATCACATGTAAAAGTAACGTAAATGCTATTACCTTAATCCGAATAGCGGAAGTAACAAGGTTGTGGATTCCCATCAACACCAGCGGCAAAGTTGAGTATAGAAATCGTAACCCTAACGTATCACTTACTCGTCGTATGATAATCCTGCAACATGAGACGTTGCAGCCACAAAGGGTCAGTACATTGAATGTACTGGCAAATTCACACCATAGAGAATGAATAAAGGCTATCACTACATGCATATTTGGCTGGTGGAAAAGCTCTATGGTTATAAGGTTTTTGCGAAAAGCCAATTTTTTCCTACTGCAAAGGAATATATTTTATTTAACTATCATGGTGGTTGTTGAACATTGAGAATGGTTGACAGCAATCTCAATCCCAATTAAATAACATCATTAAACCCAACAAAATTAATTTAAAGTAACATGATGAGATTCACATGATAATCCAAGTACTAGATACTCAAGATGTCCATAACCGGGGACACAACTAATCATGATTAGTTTATACACTCTGCAGAGGTTTGCGCACTTTTCCCCACAAGACTCGATCGCCTCCGTTTGGTTTCTCGCACTACATGGTGTTTGAGAAGACGGATGACCGAGACATAGTCTTTCAGAAGCGCTAGCACCTTACGATGGATAGACCGTTACACCTACTTTCCCCTACATCTGCTAGTCTACCCTGTAAGAGTTCGCATGACTTAATCAACTATGCTAGAGCCCATAATAGCTTGTGGCTGCACACAGAAGTTTCTAGCATGAATAGTCTCATGATCCCTTTGAGCCTAGGTGGCGGTCCAAAAAAACAGGCAATCCTGGTCTACCCAGGTGCCTAGACAGGCAATCCTGGAATACCCAGGTGCCTCAATCCACCCAGATGTGTGTTTAAGTTGCCACCTTAAGTAAACCATTAATTAACAATCTCACATCTGTCATGAATACTCTCAAAACCCAATCCACGTCTACGAGCATAGCATGGCACTATAAGCATAACGTAATAGTAACTCCCAAGGTTTGAATGCAGGGCAATAGGTTCCTACCTCATCGACTACTTCCCAATACCCACATGTTATCAATCCTACTCATGCAATGTTTGAGGGTGAAACTAATGCATAAAAACTGGGCATGAAAGGGGATATAATCAAAGTGTGAACTTGCCTGCAATGTTGATGAAGATGATGCGCACTCAAAACTCTTGATAGCTCTACTCGTCACACTCCGGTCAATCTATCGTAAGCAAGCAATAGTAGCCACACATAAGCAATCACTCAAAAGATCAGAAAGAACGAAGAAGACGATTCGAAAAACATCAAAACCAAGCAAATAACTCTTGCTACATAAAACAATTTCTAACAGTACCAAAATTATGTGAATTTGGCCTTATCAGAAAGTTTAGGTCAAGGGCTTCGATTTGCAAAAAGAATCAACTCAAACGGAGCTACGAAACTCAAGTTATGATCAAACAAAGTTCAAATTCAAATCTGATCTAATTCAAATTTTAAAGTTTCAAAAACATGTTTGAGTTGGATTACTGGATAGAGGAGATCATAACGAAGAAGTGAGCGTTGGTTTCGTCTAATTCCGACTAACGAGAAAAAAGTTATAGTCGTTTGAAAACCAGGGGCTGATCTGCAAAGAAAATATTCACGGATGGGTCCCTGGCCGAAACTAAAAAGAAAAAGAAAAATCTATCGAGCGAACGCTCACTACAGAACCTAAACCGACGAAAACCGTTCGCTAAGGAGATCTAAAGAGTGAACGTTCGCAAAATAACTGGATATAAAAAACGGGTTTTATGGAAAACCAGAGAAAACCAGAAAACCGATCTAGGGTTTGGTTATACCGGTCCACGGAAAAGATCGGCGGGTCGGGGGAGCGGTTCGGGCGAACCGGGGCGGCGGAGGTCCGGCGAGTCGCGTCTCCGGCGGCGGCGGGCGAAGTGGCTCCGGCGACGGCGGGGCGCGTCGGCGGCGGCGGAGTAGCTGGGGTGGGTGGCGCGGCGCAGTGGTGAAGTGGGTGGTGGCTGCGGTGGTCGGGGAGGTGCGGGCGACGGCGAGGAAGCTCGGCGGCGGCGTCGGAAGGTGAGGCGGCGGTGCGGCGCGGTTCCGGCGAGATGCGGGGAAGGAGGGAGAGGCAGGGCCCGGTATTTAAGGGAGGAGGGGCAAGGCGGCGCGGAAGGGGCAATGGAGAGGCGGCGGAGGGAGTCCCGCACGGACACGGGCAGCGGCGGTGGGTTCCGTGCTGGTGGCGGACTCCGCCGGAGTCGGGGACGGGCGCGGGAGCGCCGGGCCGCGGCCTGGCTCGGGTGCGGTGCCGGCCTAGTCGGCGAGGGGAATTGTTTTAAAAAACATTTTCCAGACAATTGAAATAATAAAACAAATTAAATGAAAATATTTTATAGGCGTATAATATATCAAAATTTTCAGAAAAAGATTTCCTACAACGTGAACATTTTTGTAGCACCAAATAAAATACACACAATTTCTAATAACTCAAACAGCGCTCCTGCTCTAATAAAATCCAATAAAAACCATTTTAAAAATACCAAAATTAATTCAAATTTATTTCTCTCCAATTTTCTGATGTAGGGAATCATGTTACCCTATTTTCCATAAATTTTATTTTTGGAGAAAAATAATTTGAATAAAACTCAAATAACTCCAAATTGAAAATAAATTCAAAATAACTTTGAATTTAATTCTTTGAAACTCCCAACTCATATTTCATAAGTTTTGAAGAAGTCATTTTATCTTCGCTCGTGAAATTCGTTGAGTTGCATAAAGTTTCAGAATTGGAAATATTTTCTAATGAAATTCAAATATTTTCAACACCCCTTGTCATTTAAATAAATGGAAGAAGTCATGTCATCTTCTCTCCAGGGTTTTGTGATGAAAATAATTTGAATTCACGGAGATCATTAAAGCAAGATGAAAGTTTGGGAAAGTCCTTTTATTCCCTCTCATTTAACTTTCAAAAAGTTCGAATTTCACTCAATCAATCACGCAACAATCAAACAATCAATCGATCTATCTATTTATTATAACATTCCAAAATTTAGAATTTTGGGATGTTACAAGTATGTTTCAGATAAGTTCAACAGTGAAGTGGCATGGACTAGAGGATGTGAAACCCCTTCAAGATGCTAAGGACAATGTATTGGCTCAAGCTCAAAGCTTAAGACTCTACATTTTCCATTTTAGTGATCCAAGATCACATTGAGTCTATAGGAAAAGCCAATATTATCAAGGAGGGATGAGGTGTTGCTTAATGAGGTTCTTGCTCAAAATGCTTAGTGATATGCTCCAAAACCCTCAACTACTTTCTCACATCCACATATCACCTAAACGAAAAGTCAAACTTGGCCCCACCGATTCTTTCTATCCGGCGCCACCGAGTTTCAAATGTCATCGCCACTGCCACAAACCCTAGGCAAATCGGTCTCACCGATAGGGATCTCGGTCTCACCGAGATGGGATTGCAAACTCTCTGTTACCTATTGCAATACTTTCGGTCTCACCAAAACTTGCGATTGGTCCCACCGAAACTGCAATGTAAACTCTCTGGTTCCCTTTTGTAACATTTCGGTCTCACCGAAATGAGCGATCGGTCCCATTGAGTTTACCTGACCATTAATAATAACCATTTTATTATTGCCTCTAGGGCATATTTCCAACACGTACTTCCCCTCAAAAGGAAGGAACTTCGGTAACACATCCTCGTCTTCACCGGCTCCACTCTTGGTTGTCTTGTGCCTCTACTTGTGCATGCTTATTTGTGTTATATCCCTTACTTGCTTGTGTACTTGTTGTTGTTGCATCATATAGGTTGTTCACCTAGTTGCATATCTAGACAACCTACTTTGATGCAAAGTTTAAATTGGTAAAGAAAAGCTAAAAATTGTTAATTGCCTATTCACCCCCTCTAGTCAACTATATCGATCCTTTCAATTGGTATCAGAGCCAGGTTTCTTTATTAAGGACTTTACCATCCAAAGAGTATGGTTGACTCCACAGACGGTGAGGAGGAGCACCCTGGTGTGATTCCGTCCTCGTCTATGGCCGACGGGGGAACCTCGGTCTCACGTGAGGAGTTCAATGTAGCTTTGGACGCATTGAAAACTTCCATGACTGCCGAGGTCAAAGGCATGCTTAAGAACTTTCTCGATGGTCTTAAATTATCCACCGCACCGTTGGAAGTGGTCGATGCCACTAACAAGGTGACGGATGCTAACTCCAACAAGGGGGAAGCTACTAATGACAAAGTTCCTTTATCTAGTGGTAGAAGTGGAAATGGCATCTTTGCCCATGTGGAACCTCCGCTTACTCATGGTGGACCAATTCCTTCTACTCATTTGAATCATGCCGGTCCTCCCCCTAAGATTGTGAAAAATGAGGACTTTGATGCTTGGGTATATCGCTTTAAACGTTATTTAAATCATGTTAATACTAACCTTTGGAGAATGATTGAGCAAGGTTTTTATCCTCATGACCGAAGCAACTTCACCCCTATAGAAGACGTAGATCATCAATTCAACGAGAATGCTCTCTTCATCATCCAAGATGCAATTCCTTCCGAAGATCTTGCACATCTCCGACCCTTCACCATGGACACAGAAGCAAGTCACCATGTTGTCTCTCTGTACAAGGGAACCGCAAGCATTCAACGCTCTAACTATGAAGTGGTGCAAGATGAAGCCCATGAGTTTGCAATGAATGAGGATGAAGAACCTCGTGAGCTTTACTAGAGGTTAACCACTCTCGCGGTCTCACTCTGAGATCATGGGAGAAAGGATACGGATGATAATTGGATCAAGCGCAAGTTTCTCAAGGCCATGATGCCTTACCACAAGGCCATGTCCTCCGTCATCCGTCAAAGGCCGGACTTCCACACCTTGTCTTCAAGTGAAGTGTTGGATGAGTTTGTGGCGATGAGGATCTTGGACAAGACCGTCGACAATGCGGTGTTGCATTCTCAAAGAGCTAAGAAGCCCAACCTTGATTTGAAGGCCAAGGTTAGTGTGGAAGAAGAGGATGAAGAGGAAGAATATGAGAGCAATCCCGAAGATACAAAATATTCTTATCATGAGCACATGGCTCTCGCTTCAAGGCAATTTTGGAGCAAGAACAACATGAGGCCCAACTTCAACAAGAACCCCTCAAGTGGTGTGAAGGGCAAGCAACGAGTGTGGACTTGCTATAATTGTGGTAATGTGAGCCACTTTGTTGCGGAATGCCCATATGAGAAGAGGGAAGACAATGGTGGCAAGCTCATCCGAAAAGACAAGGCCAAGTTCTTCCCCAACAAGAGGAACTTCACCAAGAAAACTCCTTCCAAGGGGTTGGTGGCACAAGAAGAGTACAATGAGGATGATGATGATGATGAAGACGGTGAGTCGGTTTCCATGGCCTCCGTTTCCATTGCGGCAACTCCAAGGGTGTCTCTCTTCAACTCACCCAATGAGAACATCACCGCCAAGTGCCTCATGGCCAAAGCCACCAACAAGGTAACCCCCAACATCAAAACTACCATCATTAATAATCCCTCTTTGACAGATTGCATTGATGAACATGAGGGGTCTAATGTGGAGGATAATGAATTTGAGTCTTTTATGAGTAAACTCAAGGGTAAATCCAAGAAGCACTTCGTTGCACTCTTGGAACAACTTGGTGAAGCCAATGACAAGATTGAGGCTCACGAAGATACCATCTCTAAGATGGAGGGGCATAGTCGTGACTATGCCGATGAGATTTCAGATCTTTCCAATGCTCTTGAGAAAGAGCGAGGTCTTCGTTTGGCTCTTGAGGAGTCATACAACGATGACCACGCTAAATTAAAGAAAGATCTTGATCATGCTCTTGTTGTATCTCATGTGCTAAACTCCGAGAAGGCCAAGCTTGGGGTTGATCTTGCTAGACTTAAAGAGGAGTGTGACTTACTTGACAAGGCTCACAAGGTCTTGAAGGGTGCTCATGCTAGCCTCAAAGAGTCTCATGATCAACTCCAAGTAAAGCTAACCAAGGAGAAAGCCACTTTTCCCCATATGGTATTAATTGATAATGCAAATGCTACTAACCCATGTTGTGCGCATGTGCATCTTGTTCAGGAGAATGCAAAGTTGAAGGAGCAACTTGAGAAAGGCCTTGTGTCGTGCATACAAGGTGAGAAGAACCACAACGATCTTTTGAGCAATCAAAAGGAAGTTGTGGCCAAGGAAGGGATTGGGTTTGCACCTAAGTCCAATGAGAAGAAGAAGAATGACAAGGCCAAACGACCTCCTCCTCTCAAGCAAACTTTTGTGAAGGAGGGAGAGGGTGCTTCTAAGGAGAAGAAGAACAATGCGAAGGGTGGTGCGGTCAAGAAGGGCAATGCCACCTCTTCCAACAAAGCCAGCGACTTTAACCCATCTTATGTGTTATGCCATGCTAGTGATGGACAAGTTTATGCTAAATTTGTTGGTTCTCTTTATGAGTACATTGAATGGTCTATTTGGGTTCCTAACACCCTTATTACTGACATCAAAGGACCCATTACAAAATGGGTACCTAAAACCAAGCATTGATCTCTTGTAGGTGTTTGCTTCTGGTGGGGGATCATGGTTGCTCGATAGTGGAGCCACTAATCATATGACCGGAAGCAAGGACTTGGTGGTGGACGTGCACAAGATTCCATCTGTGCCCACCAATGTCGAGCGGGGTGATGCCTCGTCCTCTAAGGTATTGGGACTTGGCAAGGTTGTAATTTCTCATGATCTCACGATCGAGAAGGTCATGCTTGTTGAGTCCCTTGCATACAATTTACTTTCCATTCGTCAACTTGCAATGATGGGCTTTGCCACTTTCTTTGATATTGATACCGTGGCCCTCTTGTGGAGCAAGACTCTTAAAGTAGCCTTTGTTGGGCATGTCGAGAACGGTCTCTATGTGATTAACTTTTCGAAGCGACCCACTAAGACCGCGACATGCCTAATGGCTAAAGTTGATGTAGGATGGCTTTGGCATCGTAGTTTAGCCCATGTCAATATGAGATCTTTGCAAAGTCTTCTCAAGGGGGACCATGTTCGTGGACTAACAAATGTTAGTTTTGCCAAAGATCGTGCTTGTAGTGCTTGTATCGAAGGAAAGCTACATGAGAAGGCTCACACTCCCATGACTATCATCTACTCAAAGAGGCCTTTGGAGCTCCTTCACTTGGATCTCTTTGGACCTCGATCCTTTGATAGTCTTGGAGGTAGGAAGTATTGCTTGGTGATTGTGGATGATTACTCAAGATACACCTAGGTATACTTCTTCAAGAGGAAGAGTGAAACCCAAAAAACCGCCATTGACTTTGCAAATGAAGCCCAACGCCAACACAATGCAAAGATCTTGACAATAAGAAGTGACAACGGCACCGAGTTCAAGAAGTACACCTTGGATGAGTTTCTTAGTGATGAGGGGATCAAGCATCAATATTCCGCACCTTACACCCCTCAACAAAGTGGTGTAGCAGAGAGGAAGAACCGGACGTTGATGGATGCGGCAAGGACCATGATGGCGGAGTTCAAGTCTCCATACAACTTTTGGGCCGAAGCCATCAACACCGCGTGTCATGCATCCAATCGGCTCTATCTCTGCAAGGGCTTGAAGAAGACTCCATATGAGATACTCACCGGTAACAAGCGCAACCGGAAGTACATTTGGGTGTTCGGGTGTAAGTGTTTCATTCTCAAGGAAGGTGTTCGCTTGTCTAAATTTGAGGCTAGAGCTCAAGAGGGCATTTTGTCGGTGTTCTGGGAACGGGGGTCCCCAGACTTGCCTGCCTGCGGCCTGCGGCGTGGCTCAAAAGGGGCCCCAGTATGGCCCATCTTCATCAACACAGACCCAAGACCCTCGCGAGGGGCCAAGCCTCGCGGGGCGGACGACACGGAGCTTCTTCAGGCACAGCCTCATCAGGCTGGCTCGCGAGGAGGCGGAGAGATCAAGGCGGGGTACCTCACGAGGTGCCCGTGACGCAAGCCATGACGACCAAGGGTGCCAGGCGGGTGCCAACTCGCGCAGTGTCCTTCTTTCCTCTTTGGTGCAAAGGGAGCAAGCGCAGGCGAGAGCATCAAGCAAAGGCACCCGTTTCGGTGCAACGAGACCAAGACCAGTCCAACGGCAGGGAGGAAGTCGTTGTGGAGCCCAAGCCAGCGTCACCACCAGAGCCTTTGGCAGGCGAGGACCAACTTTAGTCAGGATAAGTGTACCAGATGTTCCCCTTCAAAATGGCCAATTGTTGGCGCCCTTCCCGCTCAATATTTGGGAAGAGGCCCAGGGCCTTTGCCTATAAATAGGACTAGCCACCCCCAGGGTAGTGGGGATCTAGAATCGGCCAACCCGGAAACAAGCTCAGAAGGAGATCGGATCGCAATCGAGAAGAGAGAGAGAGAGAGAGGGGTGACTGAACTCCTCCTAGCAGTTCGTCGCCCCAGCCAAGAACAGACCCTCGCGAGGCTGTTCTTCCTTGTATTGCTCATCATCATCAGCCCAAGAGGCAATCCACCACACCACACACTGGAGTAGGGTATTACACCACAACGGTGGCCCGAACCAGTATAAACCCTGTGTCTCTTGTGCTGTTCTTTCCATAGCTTAGATCTTAGCGAGGCGGAGGGGTGCAGGTAGGTAGAAGGCAAAATCTCCGCGCGCACCCCAGTGTTCGAACCTCAAGGGTCTGTCGGAACCCAAAATCCGACATTTGGTGCGCCAGGTAGGGGTGCGCCGGAATTCATCTTCCACCACCCCGTTCTCCTCCGACCATCGCGTCCATGTCTGACGCTCGTCGGGCCCGCGCCGAGCGCCGGGCCGCTCTCGCCTCCCGCGTCGCCCAGATGGCTCCTGTCGGCGGGCGTCCTCACCGTTCCCCGTCACCTGCCGTCAACGCCGCCACCGGCCCGGCGGGGGACGAGCAGCAAGCGTCGTCTCAGCATCCGTCCGTGCGGCAAGACGGCTGCACCGCTACTCCCTCGCTCAACCCAGCTGGTTCTTCATCCCGCGCGCTCCGCGCACCCATGGAGGCTCGAGCTGCGCTCATCGCGGCAAATGAGCTCCTGCGCTACCATCCCGTCGACGACGTCTACGAAGAATGGCTCGACCACGTCACCGAGCTCGTCTGCGCCGCAGGGGGCTCTCCTGCGCCGTCCGTTCCGCTGCACCGCACCCCGCCCCGCGCGGGTGACGAAGCTCCGGGGGCGCCCCAGCCGCCTCCTCCTCAAGAAGGTGCCATGGCTCCAAGGCGCGTGGCCCCTGGGCGGAACCCGCTCCGTTAGGTGCCAGCGCGGCAAGAGCAGAGCTGCCAAGAAGTCCCTCGCCCGCAAGAAGCTGCCCAGCCGCTCCCTACTCCAGCACGCCGCGACCATGCTCCTGCTCCCGCACGTCAAGACCCCGCGCTGCTCCCAGCTGCAGCGATTGGGGACATGCAAGACCAAGCTCTCCGTCACCCAAGGCCTCCCGTGGCCATAGCAGGCTGCCGTGCCTTCACCACCGAGCTACGCAGCGTCGCGTGGCCCGGCAAGTTCAAGCCAGACCTGCCTCCTCGTTACGACGGCACGGCCGACCCTGCGGAGTTCCTCCAGCTCTATGAGCTGGGCATCGAAGCTGCCAACGGAGACGAGAAGGTCATGGCGAACTGGTTTCCCATGGCGCTCAAGGACGGGGCCCGCACCTGGCTCCTGAACCTGGCTCCAGGCACGATCTCCTCCTGGGACAAGATGCGCACCCGCTTCATCGCCAACTTCCAAGGTACTCGCGACCGGCCACCCGCCGTGAGCGACATGCGCCGCATCAAGCAACAACCCGGAGAGACCCTGCAGAAGTACATCCAACGCTTCAACAACGCACGCCTCAAGATTCCCAAGGTGACCGAGGAGGCCATCATCTCAGCCTTCTCCGACGGCGTGCGTGATGTCAAGATGAAGGAGGAGCTGGCGATGCATGAAGACCTGTGCACTTCCTTGGAGCTGTTCAACTTGGCAACCAAGTGCGCCAGGGCTGAAGAAGGGCGTCTCTCCCTCCTCGAGCTACCTGCCGCAGACCCAGAAGAGAAGAAGCCCAAGGCCAAGGATGTGAAGCGCAAGGGGGCTGCCGTGCTCGCGGCAGAACCAGACACCAAGCGGGGCAGAGATCAGCCCGAATCTTCCAAGGGCAGTCGGTATTGTGTGTACCACGACCTCCACACCCACAACACCAACGAATGTCAAGAGCTCCGAGCCGTGCAAGAAGGAAGGATCGGCCATCGCCCCGACCGCGGTGACCGGGGCTACAGTCGAGGAGGAGGAAGGAACGCAGGACGCTGGGAAGACCGCTGCCCGCGCCAAGGGTGGCGCGATCGACCTCGCGAGGATCGCTGGCAAGACCCGCCTCGCGAGGGCGACTGGAGGGATCAGCCTCGGGAGGATTGCCCGCAAGGCAACGCAGGCCTCCCTCCACTGCCGCCGCAGCCAAGGGGAAACGAGGACCGCCATCAGGACGAGGGGGCTGGGTGCTTCCAGGAGCCGCTTGATCGCCTGCATCCTGGGCGGGGCTCAAGCCCCAGCCTCTCAACGCATCTTCAAGCAGTTCGCCCGCGAAGTGAATGCAGTCCTCCCCAAGCTCGAAGCCACGCGCCCTCTCAGGTGGTCGGCGTGCGCCATCACGTTCAGCTCAGCAGATCAGCTCAAGTGCGCGGCCACAGCCGGAGTCCTCCCGATGCTTTGTTCCCCAATCATCAGCAACGTGGTGGTCACCAGGACCCTCATCGATGGTGGGGTAGGGCTGAACGTCCTGTCCGTGGAAACATTCAACAATCTCCAAGTGCCCTACAACCAGCTCCAGCCGACCAAGCCTTTCTCCGGAGTCACCGACGGCTCCACGGTCCTGATTGGGCAGGTCCGCCTCCCTGTCACCTTCGGGGCACGCGACAACTACCGCACCAAGCTCATCGACTTCGACGTCGCCCACATTCGCCTGCCGTACAACACCATCCTTGGGTACCCAGCTCTGGCCAAGTTCATGGCCGTAACTCACCACGGCTACAACGTCCTCAAGATGCCAGGGAGTGGCGGAGTCATCTCGGTGCCCTGTGAAGAGAAGGACGCGTTGTGTTCCCTGGAACGAGCCTTTCAGGCCACATCACTGGAAGACCCGGATCGCGGAAGCAGGAGGCTTCCCGAGACCGCCCCCAAGAAGAAGAAGACATCGTCCGGCCCGGCCCCTTAGGGCCCGCGCCTGCCCAGGGGGAGCCTCCTTCCATCGCATAGGAAAGCGTGCCCGGTGCCCTCCTCAGGCAGGGCTCGGGGGCTCTCCCCTGGGGGGCCACCGACCTAGCTAATGTCACGAGGGAGGCGCTTGGGCACCACATGGAGGCGTGTTTCGAAGCATGTTTCCCTCAAGAAGGAGTAAGGCAAGGAGAGCCAGACCCTCAGGAGTTCGTCAGCAAGGCCATTCAGGAGCTACAGGAGTCAAGAGTCATGAAAGGCGGCCGCCGCCTACCAGCTGTGGCTCCCCATCCAGGCAAGGATGGTGGGCTGCACGTCTGCATTGACATACCAGGGCTCAATCGAGTCGCTTCTCTGGAGCGCCTCTGGCCCTCACGAGTGGGGCGCAGCGAAGGTCCACCCCACAGCTACGTTCGCATGCCTTACGGCTTGCCGAACGCGGCTGCCACGTACCAGCGCCTCATGAGGGGCATCATGGAGGCTCAAGAGGTCAGGCGTTCCACAGCCCTAGCGGAGATGGAGATGGTCCGCGAGGAGCCACCAGCGCCTCTGGAGCCTCCCGAGGCCCCTGGGCCTGGGGGCTTGTGAGGATTGGCTTCCGCAGCCCACCGAGTCTGCTACACCAACACTCCTTCATCCTCGACATCATCAGGTGACATCTTTCAAGTTTCATTCCAGCTGGGAGCGCCCCCCAGGGCTGCATTATTCCCAGGCCGCGTGGGTCCATCCCTGCGGCATGTATCCCTTTTATTTCATGTTGTTAGCTTACTTTGTTGGGGGCGCCCCACGGGCTGCATCATTCCCAAGTCGCTCGGGCCTGACCCAGTGATGTCCGCCTTCCCATCATCTATTTGAATGAATCCACTCCTTAACGGCTAATGTGTTTGACCTAGTTGCCCGCTCAACTGATGCCAACTGACGGAGCTGCTCCCAAACGACACGACGCTTGCGCATGGGTCCGTCCCTGCAACGCCGACAAACCTGAATGGCTGAGCTCTGGCCGCGGCAGCCCCGCATGGCGCCACCTTGTCAAGACATCAGTGCCTCATCGCCCCTCGGAAGCAACCAACGGCTGACTGTCAATTGTCATGGCAACCCCTCGTTCTTTCTATGATGGGTCTATAGGATCTCCTAAAGGAGCTGCGTCAGGCGAGGCCCTTGCGGTGTCTCCTTCACTCTCATCCGCGCGAACCGCTTGCACGTTAAAGGGGGGGTGCCTGAGCATCGCGACTCAGGGCTCCTACTGGCTCTCCAGCCCTCACCCTCTGGCCTTGTCCACGGCATCGCGACCTGGCATACCAGCGACGGCTGAGACTCGCTCGAGGGCCGGGACCCGAGGACGTAGAGCAGAAAGGGGAGCAAAGGCGAGAGGGGAGGGACACGCGAGGACCTCGCCGAGCAACCTCACGCCTGCCGATGCACGGACCCGGCGACACACCAGAGAGCGGCTCCCTGATTCTCGAGATAAGTCACCACCCGGAAGCACCAGCTACCGTGGCACCATCCCCGCACCTAATGCAATCCCGTGTTAGCGACGCCGCTCTCCTTTCTCACCGAACGACGGCTGCTTGAGCGCCAAAGGGGACCTCCTGAGCATCGCGACTCAGGGGCTCTTACCGGACCCCGGGTCGCTCACCTCCTGGCCTTGACCACGGCATCGCGACCTGGCATACCAGCGACGGCTGAAGCCGCCTTGGGACTGGGACCTGTCGGCGCAGAGCACCAAGCCCTCGTGAGGTTCGAAAGGGAGAACTGAGCTAAGACGGAATGAGCAACTCGCACATTCTATAGACAGGTTATATTAACAAAACAGGATCACAGGCACCTTACAAGCCCCCCATGGGACGCATTTTGATTCCTCACAGGGAACAGATCCTAAAGGGACCATAACTACATGCGCCCTGCAAAGATGCCATCACAACAGTGGCCGTCAAGCACCGGCGCCAACCCCATCCAGATCAGAGTCGGCGACGGCCTGACGAGCCCGCCCTGCTCCAGGAGCGGCGCCGGCTCGGGGGCTCGTAGCTGTCGTCGCTCGTCCCGGAGTCGCGAAGAGCTCGCCGGAGTCGCTGGAACCTCCGACGCCTCCGCCGCCTGAGGAGCCGCCAAGGGAGCGGTCGGCGGGCCCAGTCCTCGCCGTAGCAGGGTCCCGACCACCTCTCCCGGGGCAGCACTCCAGCCGGCGCCCGTTCGCATCGAAGACCTTGAAGAACATCACCGAAGCACCGTCGTACTCCAAGTGGATCGCGAAGGCGCCTCTTGTCCTGCAAACCCGGGCGATTTCGCTCCAGCCTCGAGTCATGAAGACCTCGCCCGGGGCAACGACCGTGACCTCTGCCTCGGTGGCGAGGTGCTGCAGCCGGCGTGCTGCAGCCAAAGCTCCAGGAGTTCTCCCTGGGGACTGATAGCGAATAGCAGAAAAAGGGGTGTCTGAGCAAGGCAACCAGGCCCAGGGAAAGCAAAAGGCAAAAGCTTAGGCAGATAAGGATGACCGCTTACCCTTTATCACTACAGCAAAGAAGGATTGCTGAGAAGTCGGGTACACGTCAACAACAAACCCTAAACACAAAAAGCCACACAAAACAATAATCAACGATCACACAAATAGCGGCGCCTAAGGCGACAAGGTTTGTTGGGCAACACGAGCACGGCCGCTTTGCTCTTGCCCTTCCGCCTCCACTGCACGGCCAAGTCCGGGCGCACCTTGGGCCCCGGGGCTACTATCGGGCGTTCTGGGAACGGGGTCCCCAGACATGCCTGCACTGCAGGTACCTGCGGCAGTGGCTCAAAAGGGGGCCAAGCACGGCCCATCTTCATCACACAGACCCAAGACCCTCGCGAGGGGCCAAGCCTCGCGGGGCGGACGACACGGAGCTTCCTCAGGCACGGCCTCATCAGGCTGGCTCGCGAGGAGAGGCGGAGAGATCAAGGCGGGGTACCTCACGAGGTGCCCACGTGACGCAAGCCATGACGACCAAAGGCGCCAGGCGGGCGCCAGCCGCGCAGTGTCCTCCTTTCCTCTTTGGTGCAAAGGGAGCAAGCGCAGGCGAGAGCATCAAGCAAAGGCACCCGTTTCGGTGCAACGAGACCAAGACCAGTCCAACGGTAGGGAGGAAGTCATTGTGGAGCCCAAGCCAGCGTCACCACCAGAGCCTTTGGCAGGCGAGGACCAACTTTAGTCAGGATAAGTGTACCAGATGTTCCCCTTCAAAATGGCCAATTGTTGGCGCCCTTCCCGCTCAATATTTGGGAAGAGGCCCAGGGCCTTTGCCTATAAATAGGACTCCGAGAAGGCCAAGCTTGGGGTTGATCTTGCTAGACTTAAAGAGAGGAGTGTGACTTACTTGACAAGGCTCACAAGGTCTTGAAGGGTGCTCATGCTAGCCAAAGAGTCTCATGATCAACTCCAAGTAAAGCTAACCAAGGAGAAAGCCACTTTTCCTCATATGGTCTAATTGATAATGCAAATGCTACTAACCCATGTTGTGAGCATGTGCATCTTGTTCAGGAGAATGCAAAGTTGAAGGAGCAACTTGAGAAAGGCCTTGTGTCGTGCATACAAGGTGAGAAGAACCACAACGATCTTTTGAGCAATCAAAAGGAAGTTGTGGCCAAGGAAGGGATTGGGTTTGCACCTAAGTCCAAACAGAAGAAGAATGACAAGGCCAAACGACCTCCTCCTCTCAAGCAAACTTTTGTGAAGGAGGGAGAGGGTGCTTCTAAGGAGAAGAAGAACAATGCGAAGGGTGGTGCGGTCAAGAAGGGCAATGCCACCTCTTCCAACAAAGCCAGCGACTTTAACCCATCTTATGTGTTATGCCATGCTAGTGATGGACATGTTTATGCTAAATTTGTTGGTTCTCCTTATGAGTACATTGAATGGTCTATTTGGGTTCCTAAGACCCTTGTTACTAACATCAAAGGACCCATTACAAAATGGGTACCTAAAACCAAGCATTGATCTCTTGTAGGTGTTTGCTTCTGGTGGGGGATCATGGTTGCTCGATAGTGGAGCCACTAATCATATGACCGGAAGCAAGGACTTGGTGGTGGACGTGCACAAGATTCCATCTGTGCCCACGTCGAGCGGGGTGATGCCTCGTCCTCTAAGGTATTGGGACTTGGCAAGGTTGTCATTTCTCATGATCTCACGATCGAGAAGGTCATGCTTGTTGAGTCCCTTGCATACAATTTACTTTCCATTCGTCAACTTGCAATCATGGGCTTTGCCACTTTCTTTGATATTGATACCGTGGCCCTCTTGTGGAGCAAGACTCTTAAAGTAGCCTTTGTTGGGCATGTCGAGAACGGTCTCTATGTGATTAACTTTTCGAAGCGACCCACTAAGACCGCGACATGCCTAATGGCTAAAGTTGACGTGGGATGGCTTTGGCATCGCCGTTTAGCCCATGTCAATATGAGATCTTTGCAAAGTCTTCTCAAGGGGGACCATGTCCGTGGACTAACAAATGTTAGTTTGCTAAAGATCGTGCTTAGTGCTTGTATCGAAGGAAAGCTACATGAAAAGGCTCACCCTCCCACATGACTATCATTTACTCGAAGAGGCCTTTGGAGCTCCTTCACTGGATCTCTTTGGGCCTCCTTTGATAGTCTTGGGGGTAGGAAGTATTGCTTGGTGATTGTGGATGATTATTCAAGATACACTTGGGTATATTTCTTCAAGAGGAAGAGCGAGACCCAACAAACCGTCATTGACTTTGCAAATGAAGCACAACGTCAACACAATGCAAAGATCTTGACAATAAGAAGTGACAACGGCACCGAGTTCAAGAACTACACCTTGGATGAGTTTCTTAGTGATGAGGGGATCAAGCATCAATATTCCGCCATACACCCCTCAACAAAATGGTGTAGCGGAGAGGAAGAACCGGACGTTGATGGATGCGGCAAGGACCATGATGGCGGAGTTCAAGTCTCCATACAACTTTTGGGCCGAAGCCATCAACACCGCGTGTCATGCATCACAATCGGCTCTACCTCCGCAAGGCTTGAACAAGACTCCATATGAGATACTCACCGGGTAACAAGCCCAACCTCAAGTACTTCGGGTGTTCGGGTGTAAGTGTTTCATTCTCAAGAAAGGTGTTCGGTTGTCTAAATTTGAGGCTAGAGCTCATGAGGGCATATTTGTCGTGGTTCTGGGAACGGGGGTCCCCAGACTTGCCTGCCTGCGGCCTGCGGCGTGGCTCAAAAGGGGGCCCAGCGGCCCATCTTCATCAACACAGACCCAAGACCCTCGCGAGGGGCCAAGCCTCGCGGGGCGGACGACACGGAGCTTCCTCAGGCACGGCCTCATCAGGCTGGCTCGCGAGGAGGCGGAGAGATCAAGGCGGGGTACCTCACGAGGTGCCCGTGACGCAAGCCATGACGACCAAAGGCGCCAGGCGGGCGCCAGCCGCGCAGTGTCCTCCTTTCCTCTTTGGTGCAAAGGGAGCAAGCGCAGGCGAGAGCATCAAGCAAAGGCACCCGTTTCGGTGCAACGAGACCAAGACCAGTCCAACGGCAGGGAGGAAGTCATTGTGGAGCCCAAGCCAGCGTCACCACCAGAGCCTTTGGCAGGCGAGGACCAACTTTAGTCAGGATAAGTGTACCAGATGTTCCCCTTCAAAATGGCCAATTGTTGGCGCCCTTCCCGCTCAATATTTGGGAAGAGGCCCAGGGCCTTTGCCTATAAATAGGACTAGCCACCCCCAGGGTAGGAGGGAAGAATCGGCCAACCCAGAAACAAGCTCAGAAGGAGATCGGATCGCAATCGAGAAGAGAGAGAGAGAGAGAGAGAGGGGTGACTGAACTCCTCCTAGCAGTTCGTCGCCCCAGCCAAGAACAGACCCGCGCGAGGCTGTTCTTCCTTGTATTGCTCATCATCATCCGGCCCAAGAGGCAATCCACCACACCACACACTGGAGTAGGGTATTACACCACAACGGTGGCCCGAACCAGTATAAACCCTGTGTCTCTTGTGCTGTTCTTTCCATAGCTTAGATCTTAGCGAGGCGGAGGGGTGCAGGTAGGTAGAAGGCGAAATCTCCGCGCGCACCCCAGTGTTCGAACCTCAAGGGTCTGCCGGAACCTGAAATCCGACACATTTGGTTATGCTACAAACTCTCATGCTTACCGTGTCCTCAATAAGTCCACGGGACTTATTGAGGAGACGTGTAACGTAGATTTTGATGAGAATAATGGCTCCCAAGTGGAGCAAAGTGGTACTTGTGATGTAGGTGATTAAATTCCTCCCAAGCTATAAGAAGAATGGTTGTTGGCTTTGTCCTACCCATTGAGGAACCCCTTGTGGCCGAAGGAGAAGGAAAATGGTCCACTCAAGTTGAACCATCACCAACTCAAGACCCACATGCTTCCAAAGAACAAAGTGAAGGCCCTCAACCTCATGAACATGACCAACGGCAAGATCATCCTCAAGATGGTGTTGAGTCCCCAAGTGATGCCCAAGGTCAAGTTCTCTCATCTAGGCAAGTTCAAGATCAAGAGCAAGCTCAAGATCAAGAACACGCTCAAGACGACACTCAAGATGATCAAGTGACCGCTCGTCAACTCACTTCGGAGGAGGAATTAGAGCGTCGTGCCACCAAGATCGCATCCAAGCTCTCACCAAGGGTCATCCCATGACAAATGTGCTTGGAAGCATTCGAAAGGGGGTAAGCACTCGTAGACAATTGGCAAACTATTGCGAACATCATGCGTTTGTCTCTTGTGTTGAACCCCAAAAGGTCTATGAGGCGCTCGAGGCTCCAGATTGACTCAATGCCATGCATGAAGAACTCAACAACTTCGAGCACAACAAGGTGTGGAGATTGGTGCCAAGGCCAACGGAGAACCATAATGTGATTGCAACCAAGTGGATATTCAAGAACAAGCAAGATGCTCATGGAACTATCACTCGCAACAAGGCTCATTTGGTAGCACAACGCTACTCCCAAGTCGAGGGTATCGACTATGGTGAAACCTTTGCTCGCGTTGCTCGCCTTGAATCCATTCGCATGTTGATTGCTTATGCTTCTCATCATAACTTTAAGTTGCAACAAATGGATGTGAAGAGTGCTTTTCTTAATGGTCCTATTAATGAATTGGTATATGTCAAGCAACCTCCCGGGTTCGAGGATCCCTATTTTTCCAATCATGTGTACCAACTCGATAAGGCACTCTATGGCCTTAAGCAAGCCCCATGTGCATGGTATAACCTGAAGGAAATATGCCCTAGAGGCAATAATAAAGTTATTATTTATTTCCTTATATCATGATAAATGTTTATTATTCATGCTAGAATTGTATTAACTGGAAACTCAGTACATGTGTGAATACATAGAGAAACAGAGTGTCACTAGTATGCCTCTACTTGACTAGCTCGTTGAATCAAAGATGGTTAGGTTTCCTAGCCATATACATGAGTTGTCATTTGATTAACGGGATCACATCATTGGAGAATGATGTGATTGACTTGACCCATTCCGTTAGCTTAGCACGATGATCATTTAGTTTGTTGCTAGTGCTTTCTTCATGACTTATACATGTTCCTATGACTATGAGATTATGCAACTCCCGAATACCGGAGGAACACTTTGTGTGCTACCAAACGTCACAACATAACTGGGTCATTATAAAGGTGCTCTACAGGTGTCTCCGATGGTACTTGTTGAGTTGGCATAGATCAAGATTAGGATTTCTCACTCCGATTGTTGGAGAGGTATCTCTGGGCCCTCTCGGTAATGCACATCACTATAAGCCTTGCAAGCAATGAAACTAATGAGTTAGTTGCGGGATGATGTATTACGGAATGAGTAAAGAGACTTTCCGGTAACGAGATTGAACTAGGTATTGAGATACTGACGATCGAATCTCGGGCAAGTAACATATCGATGACAAAGGGAACAACGTATGTTGTTATGCGGATTGACCGATAAAGATCTTCGTAGAATATGTAGGAACCTATATGAGCATCCAGGTTCCTCTATTGGTTATTGACCGGAGATGAGTCTCGGTCATGTCTACATAGTTCTCGAACCCGTAGGGTCCGCACGCTTAACGTTCGGTGACAATCGTATTATGAGTTTATGTGTTTTGATGTACCTAAGGTAGTTCGGAGTCCCAGATTTGATCATGGATATGATGAGGAGTCTCGAAATGGTCGAGGTGTAAATATCGATATATTGGAAGCCTATATTTGGACATCGGAATGGTTCCGAGTGGTTCAGGCATTTTTCCGGAGTACCGGGAGTTTACCGGAACCCCCGGGGAGTATATGGGCCTTATCGGGCCTTAGTGGAATAGAGCAGAGGGAAGGGAAAAGAGGGAGGCGCGCCCCGAAGCCGATTCCTAATTGGGAATGGTGCTGGCCCCCCTTTCCTTCCTCCCTCTCTCCTCCTTCCTTCCTCTCCTACTCCTACTTGGAAGGGCTCCTACTTCTACTAGGAAAGGGGGGAATCCTACTCCCGGAGGGAGTAGGACTCCCCCAGGGCGCGCCATAGAGAGGGCCGGCCCTCCCCCTCCTCCACTCCTTTATTTACGGGGGAGGGGGGCACCCCATGGACACACAAGTTGATCCTTTGATCTTTTAGCCGTGTGCGGTGCCCCCTCCACCATAATCCACCTCGGTCATATCATAGCAGTGCTTAGGCGAAGCCCTGTTCTGATAGCATCATCATCACTGTCATCACGCCGTCGCGCTGACGAAACTCTCCCACGAAGCTCTGCTGGATCATGAGTTCGTGGGACGTCACCGAGCTGAACGTGTGCAGATCGCGGAGGTGCCGTACGTTCGGTAGTAGGATCGGTCGATCGTGAAGACGTACATCAACCGCGTTGTCATAACGCTTCCTCTTACGGTCTACGAGGGTACGTGGACAACACTCTTCCCTCTCGTTGCTATGCATCGCCATGATCTTGCGTGTGCATAGGAATTTTTTGAAATTACTGCGTTCACCAACAGTGGCATCCGAGCCAGGTTTATGCGTAGATGTCATATGCACGAGTAGAACACAAAGGAGTTGTGGGTGTGGGTATATAGATATTACTTGCCGTCACTAGTTGATTCTTGATTCAGCGGCATTGTTGGATGAAGCGGCCCAGACCGACATTACGCGTACGCTTACGCGAGACTGGTTCTACCGACGTGCTTCGCACATAGGTGGCTAGTGGCTATCTATTTCTCCGGCTTTAGTTGAATTGGATTCAATGAACATGATTCTTTCTGAAGATCAAAAAGCAATCACTATACCGCGTTGTGGTTTTTGATGCGTAGGTAAGAACGGTTCTTGTTCAGCCCGTAGCAGCCACGTAAAACTTGCAACAACAAAGTAGAGGACGTCTAACTTGTTTTTGCAGGGCATGTTGTGATATGATATGGTCAAGACGTGATGAGATACAAATTGTTGTATGAGATGATCATGTTTTGTTGAAGTTATCGGCAACTGGCAGAAGCCTTATGGCTGTCTCTTTATTGCATAAGATGCAAGCGCCATACAATTGCTTTACTTTATCGCTATGCGATAGAAATAGTTGCAAATGCAATAGTTGGCGAGACGACCATATGATGACACGTTGATAGAGATCAAGATGATGGAGATCATGGTGTCATGCCGGTGATGATAGAGATCATGACGGTACTTTGGAGATGGATATCAAAGGCGCAAGATGATCATGGCCATATCATGTCACATATTTTGATTGCTTGTCATGTTTATCCTTTATGCATCTTATTTTGCTTAGTTCGGCGGTAGCATTATAAGATGATCTCTCACTAAATTTCAAGGTATAAGTGTTCTCCCTGAGTATGCACCGTTGTGACAGTTCTTCGCGCTGAGACACCACGTGATGATCGGGTGTGATAAGCTCTACGTTCACAGGTGCAAGCTAGTTTTGCACACGCGGAATACTCGGGGTTAAACTTGACTAGCCTACCATATGCAGATATGGCCTCGGAACTCTGGAGACCGAAAGGTCGAGTGTGAATCATATAGTATATATGATCAACATAGTGATGTTAACCATTGAAAACTACTCCATCTCACGTGATGATCGGAGATGGTTTAGTTGATATGGATCACGTGATCACTTAGATGATTAGAGGGATGTCTATCTAAGTGGGAGTTCTTAAGTAATATGATTAATTGAACTTTAATTTATCATGAACTTAGTCCTGATAGTATTTGCATATCTATGTTGTAGATCAATATCTTGCGATGTAGCTCCCTGTTTATTTTTTATATGTTCCTAGAGAAAACTATGTTGAAAGATGTTAGTAGCAATGATGCGGACTAGCTCCGTAATCTGAGGATTATCCTCATTGCTGCACAGAAGAATTATGTCCTTGATGCACCGCTAGGTGACAGACCTATTGCAGGAGCAGATGTAGACGGTATGAACGTTTGACAAGCTTGGTATGATGACTACTTGATAGTTTACTGCACCATGCTATATGGCTTAGAACCGGGACTTCAAAAATGTTTTGAACGCCACGGAGCATATAAGATGTTCTAAGAGTTGAAATTGGTACCTCATAATCATGCCCGTGTCAAGAGGTATGAGACCCCTGACTGTACTTTGCCTACAAGATGGAGGAGAATAGCTCAACGAGTGAGCATGTGCTCAGAATGTCTGAGTACTACAATCACTTGAATCAAGTGGGAGTTAATCTTCCTGATAAGATAGTGATTGACAGAGTTCTCTAGTCACTATCACCAAGTTACTAGAACTTCGTGATGAACTATAATATGCAAGGGATAACGAAAGCAATTCCCAAGCTCTTCGTGATGCTAAAATCGGCGAAGGTAGAAATCAAGAAATAGCATCAAGTGTTGATGGTTAAAAAGACCACTAGTTTCAAGAAAAAGGGCAAAGGGAAAGAAAGAGGAACTTCAAAAGGAATAGCAAGCAAGTTGCTTCTCCCATGAATAAGCTCAAAGCGAGACCCAAGCCTGGAACTATGTGCTTCTACTTCAAAGGAAATGGTCACTAGAAGTGGAACTGCCCTGGATTTAAACCTGGGAATCGTTTCAAACCCAGATTGAATCCAGTCCAAATCAAGCAACTCTAGGTCATTAGTCCAAACCAATCCAATCCAAAAATTTATATCTATAATCCAGACCAAACCAAATTATATGGATTTTTTAACCAAACCCATCCAAACTATTTCCCCTTTGTGGATTCAACCCACAGTTTCAAACCATGGATACTAGAAGCTGGCGTGCTGACGTCTGTATACGACTCCACGCCCACTGCCTACCACGTGGATGATGCCCCAATCGGCCGCGGTCTCGCGCGTGGCGGCCTGGCAGGCGGGGGGGGGGGGGGGGGGTGGGGGGGGGGGGGGGGTCCTAATGGGAGGCGTCGAAACCGTCCAGGGCAATGACGGGAAACTGCGGAAAGCCGGGTGTCCAGCTTGCCGTCGCCTAGTTGAAGGCGTCGCCCAGGCCCTAGCGCTCCTTCACCGGCCGCACGTACTCTGTCGGGATCGCGGACAGGCCACTCATGCTCAGCGGCTTGATGGTTGGACTCGATTGAGCTACGTACATGTATATGGTAGGGATTGGTAGCTGGTCTCTTCCCATACAGTTTGGTCGAGAGACTGGGTTCTGTCCATGGACTGAAACCATTTGAGACTGAATGGTTAGTGTCCAGACCAAACCAATCTAATCCGATAGTTGATAAAACCCAAACCAGACTAGATTGATTTAGATTCCCAGACTATCTAAACCAACCCAACACAGCCCAATAACAAAACCAACCTGAAACTAAGGTTTCAGTCCAAACTATTCCCAGGTCTACCTAGATTATTGGCGGATAAGAAGGATGTCATAGTGAACAAAGGTATATTGGATATACATGTTATTGATGTGTACTTTACTAGTGTTTATAGCAACCCCTCGATATTTGATACTGGTTGAGTTGCTAAGAGTAGTAACTCGAAACTGGAGTTGCAAAATAAACAGAGACTAGTTAAGGGCAAGGTGATGATGTGTGTTGGAAGTGATTCCAAAGTTGATTAGATCACCATCGCACACTCCCTTTACCTTCAGGATTAGTGTTGAACCTAAAATAAATGTTATTTGGTGTTTGCGTTGAGAATAATATGATTGGATCAAATTTATTGCAATACATTTATTCATTTAAGTCAAAGAATAATTGTTATTCTGTTTACATAAATAAAACCTTCTGTGATCATACACCCAAGGTGAATGGTTTATTGAATCTCGATCGTAGTGATAGACATATTCATAATATTGAAGCCAAAGATGCAAAGTTAATAATGATAGTGCAACCTATTTGTGGCACTGCCGTTTAGGTCATATTGGTGTAAAGCTCATTAAGAAACTCCATGCCGATGGGCTTTTGGAATCACTTGATGCTTGCGAACCATGCCTCATGGACAAGATGACTAAGACTCCATTCTCCGGAACAATGGAGCGAGCAACTGACTTATTGGAAATAATACATACTGATGTATACCGTTCGATGAGTGTTGAGGCTCGCGGCAGGTATCATTATTTTCTGACCTTCACAGATGATTTGAGCAGATATGGGTGTATCTTCTTGATGAAACATAAATCTGAAGCATTTGAAAAGTTCAAATAATTTCAGAGTGAATTGGAAAATCATCGTAACAAGAAAATAAAGTTTCTAAGATCTGATCGTGGAGGAGAATATTTGAGTTGCGAGTTTGGTCTTCATTTGAAACAATGCGGAATAGTTTCGCAACTCACACCACATGGAACACCACAGCGTAATGGTGTGTCCGAACATCGTAACCATACTTTATTACATATGGTGCAATCCATGATGTCTCTAACCAATTTACCACTATTTTTTGGGGGTTATGCATTAGAGACCGTTGCATTCACGTTAAATAGGGCACCATCTAAATCCGTTAATACAACGCCATATGAACTATGGTTTGGCAAGCAAAGTTGTCGTTTCTTAAAGTTTGGGGTTACGATGCTTATGTGAAAAAGTTTCATCCTGATAAGCTCAAACCCAAATCGGAGAAATGTGTCTTCATAGGATACCCGAAGGAGACAGTTGGGTACACCTTCTATCACATATCCGAAGGCAAGACATTAATTGCTAAGAATGGATCCTTTCTAGAGAAGGAGTTTCTCTCGAAAGAAGTGAGTGGGAGGAAAGTAGAACTTGATGAGGTAACTGTACCTACTCCCTTATTGGAAAGTAGTTCATCACAGAAATCTGTTCCTGTGATTCCTACACCAATTAGCATTACAAAAAAAAGACACATCCGTGGCATTTTGGGCCGAACGAATTTTTTTCCTATCATACTTATGACACTTCTATGACAATAATTGTGACAAAACACGGTATCATCATAGATGTGGTGGGGTCCTACTTCTATGACAAAAAATCATGACAGAAAATGGGCTTTTCGTCCTGGGCGGGCCGGAGACGCAGCTGCATGACATTCTTTGGGCCGTCCATGACGAAAAAAACCGTGGTATAAGCGAGGGTGAGGAAAATATCGGGGTGTTCCCAGTTACGGTGGGTGGTCGGGGCCGAGCGATGCGCATTTCTCTCGTACACGCACGCGCGTGGGTGCGAGGCGTTGGGCTCTAACTGAACCCGAGCGAGGCGTTGGGCTCTAACTGAACCCGAGCGATTGCACTGCAGGCTACGCGTTACTGAACCCGAGCGATCGATCGATGGCTGTTAACTGAACCCAATCGAGCGATTCCTTCGCTACTGCTGCTAACTGAAGCCGATCGATGATGCCTCTGGATGAACAGTGAGCGTTGCTAGGGGGTTTGGATGAACAGTTCCCGGTGGGGGTGGATGAACAGTACCCCGTGGTGTTGCCTCTGGATGAACAGGACCCCGATCGATCGAGCCGGTTGGGGCTGGATGAATCGGACCCCGTGGAGGGCAGGTTGAACAGGACCACCCCGTGGAGGGTAGGATAAACAGTAGATGGTGGAGGGCTAGATGAACAGTAGCCCGTGGAGGGGTGGTTAAACAGGAGCCCGTGGAGAAGGTTGGTTGAACAGTAGCCGGTAGAGTAGCGCGAGGTGGAGGCTGGATGAACAGGAGCTTGTGGATGAACAGTCGTAGGTGGAGGCTAGAGGAGGTCGACGGTGGATGAACAGTAGCCCGTGGAGGCTGGAGGGGGTCGACGGTGGAGATTAACAGTATCCCGTGGAGTCCCGTTTTGGGGTACGCCACACCCCTCCCGATGAATAGGACCCCCGTTTCAACCATAGTGCTCCAACACAAGTCCGTTTCCTCCGTTTTGCGGTACGCCACACCCCTCCTGATCAACAGGACCCCCGTTTCGACCGTAGGAGGCCCGTTTCCTCAGTTTTGCGGTACGCTAGACCCCTCCCGATGAAGAAGATCCCATTTCGAACATGGTCGGTCAAACATAAGGCCGTTTCCTCCGTTCTATGGTACGCCAGGGCTCGTTTCCATCGGCTGTTCCATCCAAGCCCTCCCGATGAACACGACGACGAATTCCGTTCCGACCCAGCGGTTGGCTCCCCATGAACACGACGACGATGCAGTTTCTCTGTTCCGACCCAGCCATGTACACGAGCCCTGGCAGGCCGTATGCGCGAGTAGGCATTCGAGAACCTGCCCGTATGTACGTGACCGTATTTTCTTTCTTGCACAATGGCCGCTGTACATACATGTACATGCTACGCGTGTGCCTCTACTACGACACGTGCGCGCCTCTACATCGACCAGTATGTACGTACACGTTCGCGACCAGAATGACAACGCTACGTACGCTTCGACCAGGTGGGTCTCGACTGTCAGGCACTTCCTTGCGTGCGAAGATGTAGCTGGTGGGTCCGAGCAGTCAGGGGGGCGAATCGTTTTTTTGCCCGGACGCAGTTCCTTGCATGCGAAGATGTAGCTGGTGGGTCCCTGCAGTCAGGGGGAAACGTTTTTTTCAGGAAATACGATGGCCTGTCCGGTGGGTCCCCGCTATCAGGTGGAGGAATAATTATTTTGCACGTAATAAGGAGGCACTTCCTTGCTGCAGCCGTGGACCCAGCTGTCAACCTCTCGACGTATAGTCCACGCCCGATGGAAGTCGTTCCTTGAACACGTTGACCACGCCGCGCCGAGAGCACCAGGGCGGTGGACGAAGGCGAGGCCTAGGAAGGGGACGACGCGAGGCCGGGGAAGACGCGGCAGTGGATGCCCACGGTAGAGGAGTATGAGGGTTCACTTGTTCGCTGCGGTGTGAGGCTGCCGTCGCCGTAGAATAACAGGGGGTGTGGGTGAGTAGAGGGATGGCCTGGCCAGCAGTGGGAGTAGTAGGGGGCGGTGAGGCCTCCGCCGCATCGCAGCCAGCCACGTGAGGCAGGAGCACGAGGCACGATCGGTGCTGGTTTGGGTGGCTGGAGCAAGAAGACCAGAGGTTGAAGAAGCACTACGGCCGTTGGATGGACATCATTCGGTCACTGGAGCTAGAATCGTGCATATTGACTAAGTTGACAAAGCCCTCCGTCCCCGTCAACTTAGTAGGCCCACAAGTCAGCCTGCAACTATACTGGGTCCCAGCTAGCAGGGGGAGTATTCATTTTTTTGTGCGCAATAAGGAGGCACTTCCTTGCGTGCGAGGATATAGCTGGTGGGTCCAAGCTGTCAGCGGCGGTAACGTTTTTTCGTGAAATACAGAGGCCCTTTCAGTGGGTCCCAGATGTCAGGTGGAGGAATCATTATTTTGCGCGTAATAAGGAGGCATTTCCTTACGTGCGGCCGTGGACCCAGCTGCCAGCCTCTCCACGTACAGTCCACTTCAGATGCATGTCGGTCATTGACCATGTTGACCAGGCCGCGCCGAGAGCACTAGGGCGGTGGATGACGGCGAGGCAGAGAAGACTTGGCAGTTGTTTCCCACACGGAGGGGAGTACGACTGTACGAGGTTTACTGGTTCGTCTACCGCTGCCGGAGAATAACAGCAGGTGTGGGTGAGTAGAGGGATGGCTAGGCCAACGATGGGAGTACGGTGGGGCGGTGAGGCCTGCGCGGCAGCACAACCGGCCACGGGAGGAGGGATCAGGCAGTCCCGCTGGCGCTTGTTTGAGCGGTTGGAGCAGGAAGAGCAGAAATTGAAGAAGCACGACGGCCGTTGGATGGACATCCAACAGTCACTGCTTGTGCGTCAACCTTTTTTAGGAAAGCCTCAAATTTGTGGAAAACATCATACAGCCCATCTGCCTTTATTTCTAATAATTTACAGCCCATTTGCTAATTCTTAAGGTTTTTTTGGAGCCCATATTCTTTTTGTTAGCATTACAACCCATATTTTGGCTACGGTTAAAACATTATATGAAATTTTGCATATTTTGGTGCGGTCCGAACTGTTTTTGATCCCGAAATTTCGAGTCACATTCAAACTGATTTTAAAAATAGATGTATATCAATATAAAATCCAACAAATTTTCCACGCATAAAAATCAATGCAATTTAAAATCTCGAAATGAAAAAAAAGAAATTTGAAGCTAATTGCCGGTTTGATGTGTTTTTAAAAATGTACAACCCATTTCTCATTACTGATAGGCCATTTTCTTAGCCAGCCGAATGAAGCTCTCCTCGTCTTGAGAGATTTGCAGCCCAACAGGCCTGACAAAGCGACTTACTTGGCAAATCACAAAAAAACTGGGCTGTGGCCATGGACCCAGCTGTCAGCCTCTCCACGTACAGTACTCTTCCGATGGAAGTCGGTCGTTGACAACATTGACCACGCCGCACCGAGAGCACCAAGGCGGTGGACGATGGCGAGGCCTAGGAAGGGGACGATGCGAAGCCAGGGAAGACGTGATAGTGGATGCCCACGCGGAGAGGAGTACGAGGGTTCACTGGTTCGGCTGCGGTGTGAGGCTGCCATCGCCGCAGAATAACAGGGGGTGTGGGTGAGTGGAGGTATGGCCTGGCCAACGGTGGGAGTAGTATGGGGGCGGTGAGGCCTCCACAGCAGCACAGCCGGCCACGGGAGGCAGGAGCAGGTGGCACGACCGGCGCTGCTTTGGGCGGCTGGAGCAAGAAGACCAGAGGTTGAAGAAGCACTAAGGCCGTTGGATGGACATCGTACGGTCACTGGAGCTAGAATCGTTCATATTGATTAAGTTCACAAAGCCCTACGTCCCCATCAACTTAGTAGGCCCACAAGTCAACCTCCCACTATGGTGGGTCCCAGCTGGCAGGGGGGTATTCATTTTTTTGTGCGCAATAAGGAACCACTTCCTAGCGTGCGAAGATATAGTTGGTGGGTCCGACCTGTCAGCGGAGGGAACATTTTTTTCACGAAATACAGAGGCCGTTCCGGCGGGTCCCAGATGTCAGGTGGAGGAATCATTATTTTGCGCGTAATAAGGAGGCATTTCCTTGTGTGCAGCCGTGGATCCAGCTGTCAGCCTCTCCACATATAGTCCACTTCCGATGGATGTCGTTTGTTGACCACGTTGACCACGCTACGCCGAGAGCACCAAGGCGGTGGACGACAGCGAGGCCTACGAAGGGAATGACACGGAGCCGGGGAAGACACGGCGGTGGCTGCCCACGCGGTGGAGAGTACGAGGGTTGACTGGTTCGGCTGCCGTCACCGAAAAATAACATGAGGTGTGGGTGAGTAGAGGGATAGAAAGGCCAGGGATGCGAGTATATGATGGGACCGTGAGGCCTGCCCGGCAGCACATCCGGTCACGGGAGGCGGGAGCAGGCGGTTCCGATGGCGCTGGCTTGGGCGACTGGGGCAGGAAGATTAGAGACTAAAGAAGACATCTAACGGTCTAACGCTGGTAGAGTCGATTGTTGACTAAGTTTCTTTTTTGATAAACCTTGTGTATGCATGAACTTAGTAGGCCCACAAGTCAGCCTCCAAATATGTGGCAGACAACATAGAGCCCATTTGCTATTTTTTAATAATTTGCAGCCCATTTGCTAATTCTTAAGTAATTTATTATAGCCCATTTTTTGCCCAGGACCACGGTCAAAAAGTTCAACCTTATTTTTCATATTTCGGTGGAGTCCGAACTTTGGTAATCCCGAAATGATAAACATTTTTAATAACTTATTGATTTGCCAAAAAATCGTTTTGTTTTTGTAAGCAAATTAGACGTGGGACAATTGAGTTGGTTTAAGGGAAAACCAATGGTAAAAAAATCAGCACTGGGAGGGAAAAACAACAACAAAAATAAGGATGTAAATATGAAAAGGGAATTTTATGTATTTTCAATATAATGATACGTGTATATGAACTAGTAAAACTATAGGTAGAGATTAGAAAACGGATGTAGGACATGCGTTTCAAGAGGAAAATAGAACTGGGTTGTGTGTTTGATTCAGTAAAAAAAGTGACTGCGGATGTTGTAAGACAAAATATAACTAACGCTGGCGGGCCAGAGGCCAGTAGATACCTGCTGGATCTTTGTGCCCCGTTGTCGTCATGGGCTGGGCCTATTAAAAAAAACCAAGCCTGGGCAGTCTACAACCCAGTTGAAACTTGCTCGACCTGAAAAAAAAATATACGTGCTCAATAAACGAGAGAATTCTGCAAGTACAGACTGATAACTGGGATGCAGCAGGGATATTGTTTTTCATCATGATAATAAAGAGCATGCACTTGTTTCGAAAAAATTGAAGAACTAGGAATTCGAACGGCAGGTGCTTATGCTACCCATCAAATAAAAATCAGGTGCCTGAAAATTCATTTCGAAACAAATGATTCAGCTTTATATCCACGTCCACCCTCAGCATGATGGTTGGAAGCAAATGCCAAGTTCATACCAAAAGATCGTTAACAACAATACCAACTTGCGGACGACAAGGTAGTGCAAGTACCAATACCAAACTAACTTATAATCTTTTTACTCCTGGCCCTAGTGTTCGTTTGGTAGAAAATTTTGTAGAGGACCAGCTCCCGCTCCTTCTCTTGCTCCAGGCCCCCGAGGTGGTACTGGTGCATCACCCAGTTGGTCCTCTGCTGGTCGAAGTTCTTGTTGGTGTGCAGCACCAGAACCTTTTTGCTTCCCGTCTACCGGCCGTTGACCATCACCGGCAAGGTATTACTGGTGTTGTGCCACATCGCGTGCATGCTGCACTCCGACTGTATCTTGCGACGCGTCCACGTGCCCCTTTTGAATGCCCTGGAATTGCGCTAGAAGAAATGCTTGCTTAGGCCACTTAGTGTGATACCTGCAGTATTGTCTAATACATGTTTTAGTGTATGTAGTTGGCATTTTCATAACATCTTTGGCATGTTGCAGTCACTTGTTTCACTTTTTATTAACTGTCAAATTGTAATTGCTTCACCAGGTCTGCGTCTAAAAACAAAAATAGAGCTATAAACAAAGGAATATGTTTGTGCAAGTAGACGGTCGATAGGTGTCTTACCTGGAAGTTTCTCAGGATGGGTGTAGCATATGCCGTGCTCGCTGTCGATGGTTGGTATGAACAAATCGATGAGAGGGTGAGATCTCGCGCTGTCAGCACTCACTTTGGCCTCAAGGTGCTCGATCAGCTCCTGATCCGTGGGATCGAACTTGACGCCAGCCGGCAGCAGCAGCCAATCCTTCTTCGACTTGCATGGGTTAATTCCAGTTATATGGTACTCAATGTATGATCAATCGACTATTTTAAGTGAATGATGAAAAATTTTGACAGATAATTGGTACTCCAAATCTGAAGTCCAGAATACCCGAACACGCCGCCGGGATTCTTGTGTCTCCTCACACGCAGCGTGTTGTCATGCCAATTCAATGTGTGGACATGATGAATAATTTGACCGACGTATACTAGTACTGCGACTATACTACTTACTAGTCATATTTAGTGTCACATTTTAACCATAGGTTTAACTAACAAGTACGCACTTGATGCATAAGTGATATATATATATATACTGCACAACATCTCCAACGTCATTATCAGTACATCCTGCACAGGTGAGTTAGGATGCACTTGATCCCAGAAAGGTATCTATCCTTCAAACCAGAGGAGTGCTTCAAACTAACAACAGTACATAATATCCAACAAAAGAGGGTCGTGCTACAGCAGCAGAATACATGGCTCAGTCTACATATCAGTACGAATCAAGTTGTGCATATTTGCTTTTGGCATGTACCACATCGCCGCATGTCGGGTTTGCAAAAGCCATCCATCACATGGAAGCTTGATGCCTTTCACACACTGAAGATTATCTGGCAACAAGCTGTGTCGATGAATATCTGGATATGGTGATTCATGAAACCCATGGTATGATGTGTAAACACAGTTCCCCCTGGCGAATGGAAGTTGCATAGCACGGTAATCATCGCTGGTGATATGATCGATGATTGGTTGGATGATCGGATAATTGAGCCCGAGGAACATGGAGTGGTTGCCGAGGCTGTAAGCCCGCCTCCAGTTGAATCCGCCTGGCCCAATGGAGCTGGGATCTTTCTCGAACACGAAGCAGCCATAGCCATCAATGTCACGAACGCCCCAGGCATTGTACTGCATGTGGTTTGATGAAATGGTTTGGTAATTTTGGTACGTGCAAATGAGCATCAAATGACAACCGTCAGCTGAATTAGCGATATACCACCACCCAACGGCTGGTATGATTCCAGGTCCTGGAATCATGAAGGCCAGTGCATTTGCGTATGCTGCAACAATTCAAATTGGAGACCAAAAGGACAAAAATAAGCAATCATGTTCAGAGTATGTGTGGAATTAAGATTATTATAACAGTGACACATATCATAGACAGAGAATTGCAATGTCGTGGTCATAATCATACCCCAAGTTAAAAAAAATAAGCCAATGGCTTTCATATTCTACCAATATATCATGGTTCAAACATCATGTAACAATGAGAGGAAAATAGATATGACAGGGCCTACTCATATTCTACCATAGCACTTACTACAGTTATCATATCAACTCTATTTTACAACATGCGTTGTTATAAAAATCCTGGAAATGAGAAGAACATATAGCAATCATGAGGTTATACTCATAATATCTATTCTAACAATCATTAGATACCAATTATTCTCATATCAACTCTAACAATAACATGTGTGGTCATAAAAGTCTAGGAAATGAGAGGAACATATAGCAATGATGTGGTTATAGACATACTATACATTCTAAATTTGTAACAATGAACAGGCAGTCATATTCTTAAGGTAAAGATGAGATGAGATAGAACAATCACATGACGATAGATTCCACCAGTATAGGCAGCCAATCTGTGCGTCGACCGCATAAACGATGCCATCGTGCACTATAGCATCAGACAGAAGTGTTGGGTAAAGAGGATCGACGATGATCCATAACCATGTATGACGACCGGATTCCAGATAGACTAATCCCATGTTGACACGACAATGAGCTTGTAATCCATGTAGTCTTCTGATGGTGTGGGCACTTCACAGATTACAACCTTCAGCAAACAGAGGTCGAGCCAAAAGCTCGATGCGTCTCGTGCGTAGTAGGCAGGAGTGTCCGGCGGGCACAAGGCTCGATGGCGGCGGTATCCAAATATGGAAGGGTGATATCTCGCTGGGTGTACATATCCACGAGATGCCACGGACTACCGGATTGGTGGATGAGGACGATCCAGTTGGCCTTCATGCCCGCCCAGTAGTGGACGCGAATGAAGGACAGGTGGACGGGTACTGGTATCATGTCGAGGGGCACCACGGCAACCTCCGTAGGACCGTCAAGTCGGTGTCTGGGCCACCTGCGAGGATCGGGAATCAGCAAGCACGGTGTCTTGAAAAGAGGCGGCTGGTTGCAGACGAGTAGATGGTACAAAGACACCGAGCATGCGGCCAGACGGACGGTGCTGAGTAGGTCCATACGATTACAGATCTGCTCCAAGAGAACATCGGGGAGGGAATTCCAATCGCGGCTCTGCGTGTTAGTCAGTTCTGCCATTGGGGTTTTCAGTGCCTGTGAGCCAGCGGGGAAGTGGATTCGGGCGGGCGAGTGAAGAAGCTTCTCCTCATGTGACCGAGTAGTGAGCGGGGGGATATGGTAGCGCGAGCTACCAAGGAACATAGCGCGGGCGGGAGAGCAGAGAGCGGGGGGAAATGGTGTGCGGCCGACGATGAGGAAGAGAGGAGGAAGAAGAAGAAGAGAGGAGGAAGAATAGTGGAAGACGGGGTAGAAAGTGCATTAAATCTCAATTCTACTACCACCAGGATATACCGTCCTTCGGAGTGTAAATAGTTACACCAATGACATATGTGTCTACCACAAGAGGGCCCATATGTTAGTTAATGGAGGACAGAAGTGTGCTCTACCGGCAAACATGATGGCAGTACTGGGTAAGGCTGACTTAGTAACACCAACATGCTGGTTCAGCTTATTAATTAAGTGTGCCATCTGCTGCAGCGTGTATTGTCACTTCACTGCGAAGACTAGTTGAATAGTTCTCTCTGACCGAGATGGGGAATAATGGACCGCGAAGACTTCCTTTCTACATTATCCCTATGCCTCTACGCTCACTTCACTCATTTTGCTCCATACGTAGTCACTTGTTGAAATCTCTAGAAAGACAAATACTCCGTATTTGGGAACAGAGGGAGGATTTTACTCCATATTTGGGAACAGAGGGAGTATCACCATATGGAGGGAACAGAGGAAGCTTGAAATATGAACATGTCAATGGGAGGGAGTAAGCCCCATGCATGCATGCATGCATGCAACATGCAACACTCACACGTACACATGGACGCACGTAGCACTCATGCACCCATGCGGCACACAGCACACGACGCAACACACACGCTCACGCTCAAGTGCTCAACCTACTCCATATGTCCGTGAAAGACTGTACATTAGAGATTTACACATTGACCATGGCATAATTAATGCCCAAAAGTAGCAGACTTATCTGTGCATGCGACCATTGAGAGAAGAAGATTAAATGAAGGTCATTGCATGCTGTAATTAAGGATAGACATGTAGCCTATACCTAGAGCACAAGTTGGTGCTTAGTCAATCAATATCGATTTAGATTAAAGGCTAAATGCATTGGAAGTGTAGATGTACTACACTCTTTTATTTTTAGCAGATTTCTTTGCTCTGCCAATTGACAGGTGGGACCCAGAAACCAGGTGACAATTTAACCAGTTAACAAAGTGCCACGTCGACTATGTGGCTGGTCAGTAGGGTGCAATACGGTGCTCTACGATGATCCAGTGATCGTATAATCACCGCAAAACTATATATAGTGACCGTAAAGAGCGTATTGTTACATACGTTGACCGCCAATGTATTTCTCTCGTTTCAAATAAAGCCATATTAACCGGAAAGGACGCAGTATGGACTAGTACTAGTACTGCTTTGATGTGTCCCGTCAACTCGTCGAACGAGGAGAAGCTTGCTTACTACGCCTCTCCCTCACCCACGTGCGTGATGGTTCGCAGGATGAGGAGAGGGTTTTGACTACAACGCCCTCTCCCTCTCCCTCGCCCTCGCCCTCGCGATGGACGTGCAGCAATTCAATTGGTGTCAGATTGCCAGAAGCATAATGTGTACTGTAGTATCATCATTATTGGACCTTTCGAAGAGGCGAAGAGCCAAGTACAAGGTTCACACAAGTATGAACTTTTGAACCTCCCGAAGAGGCAAAGAGCCAAGCGCAAGGTTTTATAGGAGTTGTCGTCCTAGTAGGAGCGTACTACAACTATAGCGAATGATGCTACTGTATGATGCTGCCACGTCACGTATATCCAAAGCCGTGCCACCTTTTTTTCTTCTCAAAGAGCATGTTGGAGCCCGTGCAACAACCACACAAGTTGCACGTACACATAACACATTTACTAGTAATAAATTCTAAAGGACAAATGCCAGTATGCCACACAAGTTCATCTCCAATTCATGTGATAAATTTGTGCACGACTAGTCTACATATATTCACAGCGCTACCGTTCACAATTTACCGTACTCCACTTACACGTTATAGATGGGCTACATGTCCTCCTCCAGGTTCCAGTCCCAGGTGTTCTTCATGGATGGCACGATCCATAGCGGTGGGCAACGGGAATCATTGTCGCAGCTTTCTAGTCCGGTTCCACATGATGGAGACTCATCCAAGCCGATGCGGCATAAATCAGGGATAGCGTGTCCCAGCATGTCGTTCATCCGGCGGTGCGCACTGAAGACACAACCATGCTTCATGAATGGCAGGCCTTCCGTGTCATGCACGGAAGGTGGCATCTGCTTCACAATGGGGTAGCTGTCCCCAATGAAAAGCGAGTACTCTCCAAGAGTGTTCCTTGGCACCCACGTAGCATCATGGGGGTCGAACTCGGCACCGTTCATTTGGTACATGCGGCATCTCAGATCTGGACACATGGTGACATACGTAGTCAAGGTCCATGCATAATAATGTTGTGCTCAAATATGGCGGTCAGTAATACTGTGCAGCAAATAGTACTACTCCGGTATAGAGGAACTAAAATAACCGGCTTATTATATATAGGCACTCTTGGCTACTTGGATGAGATAGTAAGACATGGAAAAACAAAAATGGTGGTAGCTAGTGGGTAAAAAGTACTCAAAGGTAAAAAGTACTCCTACTAGTACGTAAGTAGAGTACTAGTACAACAATGAAAGAGAAGGCGGGAGGGCTAAAAAATGGAATACCTGGGTAGGTGGTGACGGTCCGATCGTGGTAGATTGTGTGACCATGTTGCACATCAGTGGTACCATGGGTAACGACTACTAAGATAGTTGATCCCAATATGCCAAAGTCAGCTACAAGGTTCCAGGTTCGACCAAATTGCGGATGCAAATGCACATCCAGGATCGGCGATCTTATTTTGATCGCGGGATGACTGGTCCCTGCAAAATAATGGAGTACCGTTAGGGATGCAAATGATGGTTTGTGCATTCCGTTTGCAATATCCCGTACCGTAGGATGGCAACCAGATGAAACAAGTTCCCTGGCTTATCACCGCGAAGATGCGGCCTAGATGGCGCACGGCGTCTTCGAACGTGTAGGGGTACAAATCTGCCGCCACCAACATGCGCCAGCCTCTGCTGTTACTGCCTCTTGCATTTTGGCAATCCTTATGTCGAACACCACGATGAGATAGTAATCGTCATAGCCACGTCGCTTTGTCGGCAGGTCCGCAATTGCTATCTTCTTCAATCTCATGAAGGCATCATCATACATATTCAAGCCCAGCCAGTCCGGAAGGCCGATCCCAATGGTGGAGAAGGGGTCTACCCGAACGGCCGCACTGCTGTGGATGTTATGCAAAATGATGGTGGTATCCGGCCGGAGGTATGCAAGCCAATCTTTGTTGGCACCGACCCAGAGCTATATATAAGACGGTGGGCAGCGGAGAAATTATGGGATGGAAATGGAATAACTAAGTACTACATGATCAAACTCCACTACTGACCTGCTCATCAGACTAAATCCGACTACCTCTCAATGTCGGCAACTCTAGCGGAGTCAACGTGCAACCATGGCCAGGGAGCGGTGGACTGTTCGAAAGATTATCCCATAGAAGAACCTTCTCCTCGATGACGCATGGAAGACCAACAAGCATGGCCTTTTCCTAAGCCTTTTTAAGCACCGTCTTGAAAAAGTTGGTGCAGGAAGCACCGAGTCTTGCAGCGGTGAGGACGTCGGAGCGGCGTGCGATTTCTCCCAGAGGATCGTCGTCCAAGGTCTCCCAGCCCCGACGAGGAGGAGAACCGCCTGGCGAATCCATGGGAGCAGCAACGAACTGCCTTCTCTTCGGGGGGAGGGGAACCGACGAGGAGGAGATAAGAGCATAGTAACCGCAGCGCCTCGTTCCTTCCAAATGTAGATCGTTCCTTAGCGAAGGGGTGAGGCTATTATTTACTACTAGTACTAGCATTATGAGACGTTATGGGATTGCATTATACTGTATATAATAGCACTAGTAAGAAATGTTTGGCAGTACCTAGTAGTTTTTGGCATGGATTAAGAAATTTTGGGTATGTTTTTGCTATTTTTTGTACACGCCAACTAGTGTCAAAAAACGTCTTGCATTATGTGACGGAGGAGTACGTACTCGTACTGTAGCAGTACTAGTACTACTTTCTCAACTAGTAGTGTGATGTACTGTACTTGTAGTATAGTGCACCAGTTTTGAACTCTTGAATCTCAGGGCCAAGGAGCTACAGTTGGAAGTGGAGGGTACTACGTACTGTTCTCTAGAACCATTGTTGTACTATCAATGCAGGGAAAGTACACCTGCGTAGTGGCTTAGTGGGTACTCTCGGTGCTCTATTCAGCTGCTCCTCTCACGTAGCTGGTCTACTCAGCCGCTCCTCTCACGCACACACTAGCAGCCTATTTATCAGCGACGGTTACTGCGGGGGCAAAACATTTGAGTTATTTGATACAACGAGACTAGGCTTTTCGCTTCCATTTGTGGAGGTGTAATGGATCTCGTCGAACTTTGTTAGTAGTTCCTTCTTTAGGAATGAGATGAAGCAAAGCTTTTGCCTCCGTTTCAAAAAAAACACGTCAAGAGGAATTTCTTTTGTAGTAGAGCCTATAATGGAGTGAATTCCATGCGTGCAACGCCACAAGCTACATAGTAGTAGTAGAGCACTTTACGTACAGAACCATATTGCACAGTTCCCAATGCCCCGCCAGGCTTTGCTGGCTCCTCGGGCTTAATTGGGAGGTGCTAGTTTAAATATGCTAGTACTAGCTGATGAGGAAGCTGCAAGCGAGGTGCGGCTAGGGCGATCACGCGAGCCACGAGATGCTGGGAAGGAAAACCCGTTCACGTGGCTAGGCTATCAAGTGCACCCAGATTGTGGTGCCGCACGTCCATTTGACTTCAAAACTCAAACTACCCATGTAAAATATTGGCTCACAGCGAAGTTACTATTTAAAAAAAGGCCGCCGTGCGTTCGGCCGGGAACGAACCCACAAAACGAGGTATACACTCCCGCGACCACTAGTAGTACTCGTTGGAGTACAACGCAGCCTAGAATCGCCTTTTGTCGGTAGTAGTACATTGTTCCTTACAAGAAACCCCTAATAATGCAAGAAACCACTAATAATGCCAAGAAACTACTACCACTTGCATACGTGGCAGACTTAAGATAAGACTACCTTATCAACCATTGTACATGCTCTTACCAACCAGCCCTACCAAGAAACAACTGCTCTACAAAGTGCTGTTGTAGGCACGTTTCAACCCATGGCCCTGTTTGGATACATTTGTTGTCAATCTAACCCTGCCATCCAAACACCACTTTGGTTAGAGTTAGTTCAGGCTTAGAATCTAACCTCTGACTTAGAGTATCCAAACAGGGCCTGAGGGAGTCCTGGATTAGGGGGTGTCCGGATGGCCGGACTATACCTTTGGCCGGACTATACCTTCGGCCGCACTCCTAGACTATGAAGATACAAGATTGAAGACTTCGTCCCGTGTCCGGAAGGGACTTTCCTTGGCGTGGAAGGCAAGCTTGGCGATACAGATATGTAGATCTCCTACCATTGTAACTGACTCTGTGTAAACCCTAGCCCTCTCCGGTGTCTATATAAACCGGAGAGTTTTAGTCCGTAGGACGAAGAACAATCATACCATAGGCTAGCTTTTAGGGTTTAGCCTCTCTGATCTCGTGGTAGATCTACTCTTATACTACCCATATCATCAATATTAATCGAGCAGGACATAGGGTTTTACCTCCATCAAGAGGGCCCGAACCTGGGTAAAACATCGTGTCCCCTGCCTCCTGTTACCATCCGACCTAGATGCACAGTTCGGGACCCCCTACCCGAGATCCGCCGGTTTTGACACCGACATTGGTGCTTTCATTGAGAGTTCCTCTGTGTCATCACTTTTAGGCCCGATGGCTTCTCCGATCATCAACAGCGATGCCATCCAGGGTGAGACTTTTCTCCCCGGACAGATCTTATTCGGCGGCTTTGCACTGCGGGCCAATTCGCTTGGTCATCTGGAGCAGATGGAAAGCTACGCCCCTGGCCATCAGGTCAGATTTGGAAGTTTGAACTACACTGCCGACATCCGCGGAGACTTGATCTTCCACGGATTCGACCCACAGCCGAGCGCGCCGCACTGTTACGATGGGCATGATTTAGCTCTGCCGCCGAACAGTGCCCCTGGAGGCTGCACCTGTGTCCGCTCCGACCCCTAGCTCGGAGCCGATCACACCAACCGAGGATGGGTGGTTAGACACTGCCTCGGGGGCTGCAATCTCTACGGTGATCGAGCCGAACACCAGCCCTATTCTCTGCGAAGCCCGTGACTCCAAGGAGCCGGACTCCTCTCCAGACTCCGAGCCCTCCGCGCCCCGACCGATCGAACCCGATTGGGCGCCGATCATGGAGTTCACCGCCGCGGACATCTTTCAGCACTCGCCCTTCGGCGATATTCTGAATTCAGTAAAGTCTTTCTCTTTGTCAGGAGAGCCCTGGCTGGACTATGGTCAGCAAGGTTGGGATACGGATGATGAAGAAATTCAAAGCCCACCCACCACCCACTTCGTAGCCACTGTCGATGATTTAACCGACATGCTCGACTTCGACTCCGAAGACATCGACGGTGTGGACGCCGATGCAGGAGACGATCAAGAACCAGCGCCTATAGGGCACTGGAAAGCCACCTCGTCGTATGATATATACATGGTGGACACCCCAAAAGAAGGTAATGGCGATGGAACAGCGGAGCATGACCCCTCCAAGAAGCAGCCTAAGCGTCGGCGTCAGCGGCGCCGCTCTAAATCCCGCCAAAACAAAAACGGTGATTCCGGCACAGGGGATAATAACACCCCGGACAGTGCTGAAGACAACCACCTCCAGCAAGATTCAGCACAGGAGGATAGAGAAGCCAGCCCTCATGAGAGAGCGGCAGACAGAGAGGTCGAGGACGATAATTATATGCCTCCCTCTGAAGACGAGGCAAGCCTCGACGACGACGAATTCGTTGTGCCAGAGGATCCCGTCGAGCAAGAGCGTTTTCAACGCAGGCTTATGGCCACGGCAAGAAGCCTCAAGAAAAAACAGCAACAGCTTAGAGCTGATCAAGCTTTGCTAGTCGACAGATGGACTGAAGTCCTTGCGGCTGAAGAGCATAAACTCGAACGCCCCTCCAAGAGCTACCCAAAGCGCAGGTTGCTACCCCGATTAGAGGAGGAAGCACTTGATGCGGCCGACCGGCCACCTCGTGGCCGCGACAAAGAGGCCTCTCGGCCCTCCACTCAAGCCGCACCCCGTACCAAGGCACGAGAATATGCGCCGGACTTATGAGATATGTTGGAGGACAAGGCAAGGCAAACAAGATCAATCTACGGATCGCGTGGGCGCCCCACGGCTCGAGACGGTAACCATCACGCCGGCCACAAATTCGGCAGGGCCGAACACAGTAGACAAAGCTCATTGGAGCTATGTCGTGATATATCCCAATACAGAGGCGCCGCACACCCACTATGCTTCACAGACAAAATAATGGATCATCAAATCCCTGAGGGTTTCAAACCCGTAAATATTGAATCATATGATGGCACAATAGATCCTGCGGTATGGATCGAGGATTATCTCCTTCATATCCACATGGCCCACGGCGATGATTTCCACGCCATCAAATACCTCCCACTCAAGCTTAAAGGACCAGCTCGGCATTGGCTTAATAGCTTGCCAACAGGATCAATCAGTTGTTGGGAGGACCTGGAAGCCGCATTCCTCGACAATTTCCAGGGCACTTATGTGCGACCCCCAGACGCCGATGACCTAAGTCACGTAATTCAGCAGCCAGAGGAATCGGCTAGGCAATTCTGGACAGGGTTCCTAACAAAGAAAAATCAAATAGTCGACTGTCCAGACACTGAGGCCCTAGCAGCCTTCAAGCACAATATCCATGATGAGTGGCTTGCCCGGCACCTTGGACAAGAAAAGCCGAAGTATATGGCAGCACTCACGACACTCATGACCCGCTTTTGCACCGGGGAAGACAGCTGGCTTGCTCGTAGCAACAATATGACCAAGAACCCTGGCAATTCGGACACCAGGGACAGTAGTGGCAGGTCGCGTCGCAACAAGCAGAAGCGCCGCATTAATGGAGACAATGCTGAGGATACGGCAGTTAATGCCGGATTCAGAGGCTCTAAATCCGGTCAGCAGAAAAAGCCATTCAAAAGGAATCCTAGGGGCCCGTCCAGTTTGGACCGAATACTCGACCGCTTGTGCCAGATACATGGCACCCCCAAAAAGCCGGCCAATCACACCAACAGGGATTGTTGGGTGTTCAAGCAGGCAGGCAAGTTAAACGCCGAAAATGAAGACAAGGGGCTGCATAGTGATGATGATGAGGAGCCCCGGCCGCCGAACAACAGTGGACAGAAGGGTTTTCCCCCACAAGTGCGGACGGTGAACATGATATACGCAACCCACGTCCCCAAAAGGGAGCGGAAGCGCGCGTTAAGGGACGTATACGTGGTAGAGCCAGTCGCCCCAAAGTTCAACCCATGGTCCTCCTGCCCGATCACCTTTGATCGAAGGGACCATCCCACTAGCATCCGTCATGGCGGATTCGCCACATTGGTTCTAGACCCAATTATTGACGGATTTCATCTCACTAGTGTCCTTATGGACGGCGGCAGCAGCCTGAACCTGGTTTACCAGGATACAGTGCGGAAAATGGGCATAGATCCCTCGAGGATTAAGCCCACCAAAACGACCTTTAAAGGCGTAATACCAGGTGTAGAGGCCAACTGTACAGGCTCAGTCACACTTGAAGTGGTCTTTGGATCTCCGGATAATTTCTGAAGCGAGGAGTTAATCTTCGACATAGTCCCATTCCGCAGTGGCTATCACGCACTCCTCGTGCGAACCGCATCCGCCAAGTTCAATGCGGTACTGCACTACGCATAACTTAAGCTCAAAATGCCAAGCCCTCGAGGAGTAATTACGGTCAATGGATGGAAACACCGAACGCTCCCTCCGAACGGAGGAGCACATGGCGGCCCTTGCAGCAGAAGTACAAAGCAGCCTCTCCAGACAGTTCTCTAGTCCGGCCATTAAACGACCGGACACCGTCAAGCGCGCCCGGAGTAACCTACAACAAGACCGCCTGGCACGACCCGAGCAGGCATAGCAATGCGGCCCCAACCCCATCCCTCGCAAAAATGCGATACCAGTACTTCGCATACATAACTACGCTCTAGAAATACCATGGGTACAGGGGGAGGGGCACCATCACGGCACGCCCGAAACACGGCTTAAACCGCACCAGGGGCTGCCGATTTTTTAATTTTCTCTTTCAGGACTCCACTCTTCGGAAGGCCCGTTCGGCAGTTCAATTGCCGAACAAATGATGCAAGAACCAGGGAAGTAGACAAGCCACACCGCATTACGGAACTCCCAGGTGGTCTCTATCACGAGCAGTATAACTGTTTCGCATACTATTCCGCAGCTTGCCCCTGGAGCGGACACGTCAAATAGTCCAGCCTTTTGCTTATCGCATTATTTGTATCGTTCTGCTTTGATCGCAGCCCTCTTTAATAAACAATGCATAGCTTTTGTCTATTTTTGCATCACTCTTTTTTAATACATGTTCCTTAACGACATGTTGCATCCGTACACTTTGGTACGACCAAATCATGCCAGGGGCTTTAGTACCCCTCAATATGGTGTGAGAAGTCCGAACACTTTAACAAGTGCGGTACCCCGAACTTATAGCATTATATGTCTTGGGTCAATAGTTGGGTTTGCCCGGCTCCTATGTTTTGGTGCCTTACGTTCCGCTATATCGGCTAAGGTAGCACTAGGAGAACCACTGCGATTGTGCCCCAGTTGAGCTGGGTCGAGCACCTCAGTGGAGAAAGCTAAAACTGACTATCATGATGAAGCGAGAGCTGGTCGCTGTTCGAGAGGTTTTTCGAGTCCCTAAAGACTTATGCCGCTTAGAGCGAGGAGCCGGCTCTGTCCGGCCAAGGCGTGGATAGCGCCCCGAACTCAGTCTTCCAAATACCAAGGGCTTCGCCGAAATTTAAAATTGTAGAATTCTATGGCTAAGTGAGAGTGTTCACGCATTATAGTCTAATTGCCTTGTTCGTTGGGCTGAGCGCCTCCCTCGAAGGAACCAAACATGGGAAAAAGAGCGCTCGGGTTTATCCCCGAACATCCCAGCACTAGCGGCACGGGGGCAGAAGCCGACGACTTGCCATCTCTCAAAATTGATAAACAGCCGCACAGAAGGTATTATTTTAAATTCCAACAGCATTGCTTAGCGCATATGAACAAGTTTTCAGCGCACGGGACAAAACGAGCAAGTTTCACTCAAAAATTACATCCCTAGAACATTCATTCACCACAAGGCAGACACCCTTCAGAACATCCTTATAATAATTCTCGGGCTTGTGATGCTCTTTCCCCGGAAGTGGCCCGTCCTTCACAAGCTTCTCAGCATCCAGCTTGCCCCAGTGCACCTTAGCACGGGCAAGGGCCCTATGGGCACCTTCAATGCAGACGGAACGCTTGATGACTTCGAGCCTTGGACAGGCCTCCACCAGCCGCCGCACCAGCCCGAAATAGCTCCCAGGCAGACCCCTCCAGGCCACAGCCGAGCTATGAGGCCCTTCATGGCCTGTTCGGCCGCCTTGTGGAGCTCGACCAGTTGCTTTAGCTGGTTGCTCAGGGGCACAGGGTGTCCGGCCTTAGCATACTGAGACCAGAACACCTTCTCTGTCGAGCTGCCCTCCTCGGCTTGATAGAATGCGGCGGCATCGGACACACTCCAGGGAAGATCTGCGAACGCTCCTGGAGAGCTCCGGATTCGGGTAAGTAACAAGTAGCTCACGTTTATGTGTTTGCTTTGCATAAAGAATGCCTTACCTGCCGCTATCTTCTTCACCTCATCCAACTCCTGGAGGGTCTTCTGGGATTCGGCCTTGGCAGACCTGGCATTTTCAATAGCCACTGCAAGCTCGGACGCTCGCGTCTTTGAGTCAAGCTCCAAACTCTCATGTTTTTCCATGAGAGCCTGGAGCTCTTGCCGTACCTTGCCAACCTCGGCCTCATACTTCTCCCGCTCGGTGCGCTCCGTGGCCGCCCTCTTCTCGGCCTCGACCAGCGCTTGCTTAAGGGTCGCCACCTCTGACGTGGCCCCTACAATAGTAACAATAATCATGTCATTTTTTGCAATTGCACCTCTTTATTTATATTTAAATAAGGTATTTCTTACCTTCATTGTCCTCGAGCTGCTCCTTGGCATGCCCGAGCTCTTGCTCGGACCGCTCGAGGTTCTGCTTTAGCGTGTCCACTTCCGCAGTCAGTGCGGCGGATGCAAGCAGAGAAGCCTGCATACGCATATTGACTCCTTTTGTTAGACTCCTGCGAATTTTATTTGATCCTCTATTCGGTTTTTCTTCCTGAACGCCAAACAGAGCATCAGAGGCTACTTTCTATGCGGTGATATTATTTACACATTCTTTACTTACCTCAAAGCCTGTTAAAAGGCTAGTACAAGCTCCAGTTAGTCCGCTCTTTGCTGACTGAACCATCTGGACCACCGCACTCAGAATAGTGCGGTGCTCCTCGTCGATGGAGGCGCCTTGGAGCGCCTCCAACAGATTGTGCGGCGCCTCCAGTTGGACGGGGGTCACCGGCACGGTGGGCTTGCTCCTCTTGGAAGGAGGTCCCCCGCCGGACTCTGGAACCTTTGAAGGTTCCGGAGCGGTGTCCGGCCTAGAGCCGAATTTGGAGCCCTGGGGGGTTTCATCCCTGAGGGAGTCCTGGATTAGGGGGTGTCCGGATGGCCGGACTATACCTTCAGCCGGACTCCTGAACTATGAAGATACAAGATTGAAGACTTCGTCCCGTGTCCGGAAGGGACTTTCCTTGGCGCGGAAGGCAAGATTGGCGATACGGATATACAGATCTCCTACCATTGTAACCGACTTTGTGTAACCCTAACCCTCTCTGGTGTCTATATAAACCGGAGGATTTTAGTCCGTAGGACAACATACACATCAACAATCATACCATAGGCTAGCTTCTAGGGTTTAGCCTCTCCGATCTCGTGGTAGATCTACTCTTGTACTACCCATATCATCAATATTAATCAAGCAGGACATAGGGTTTTACCTCCATCGAGAGGGCCCGAACCTAGGTAAAACTTCGTGTCCCTTGCCTCCTGTTACCATCCGGCCTAGACGCATAGTTCGGGACACCCTACCCGAGATCCAGATTTCGACACCGACATTGGTGTTTTCATTGAGAGTTCCTCTGTGTCGTCGTCGCCAGGCTCGATGGCTCCTATGATCATCAATAGCGATGCAGTCTAGGGTGAGACCTTCCTCCCCGGACAGATCTTCGTCTTCGGTGGCTTCGGACTGTGGGCCAATTCACTTGGCCATCTGGAGCAGATCAAAAGCAACGCTCCTGGCTGTCAGGTCAGATTTGGAAGTTTAAACTACACGGCTGACATCCGCGGGGACTTGATCTTCGATGGATTCGAGCCACTGCCGAGCGCGCCGCACTGTCCCGACGAGCATGATCTAGCTCTGCCACCGAACAGTGCCCTGGAGGCCGCACCCGCATCAGCTTCGACCCTTAATTCGGAGCCAACTGCGCCGATCGAGGATGGGCGGTTGGACGCCACCTCGGGGGCTGCGATCCCAACGGCGATTGAGCCAAACACCAGCCCCATACTCTGCGAGACTCGTGACTCCAAGAGCCGGACTCCTCTCCGGACTCCGAACCCTCTGCGCCCCTGCCGATCGAATCCGATTGGACACCGATCATGGAGTTTGCTGTCGCGGACATCTTTCAGCACTCGCCCTTTGGCGATATTATGAAATCACTAAAGTCTCTCTCTTTATCAGGAGAGCCCTGGCCGGACTACGGTCAGCAAGATTGGGATACGGACGATGAAGAAATTCAAAGCCCACCCACCACCCACCTTGTGGCCACTATCGACGATTTGACCGACACACTCGACTTCGACTCCGAAGACATTGACGGTATGGACGCCGATGAAGGAAACGATGAAGAACCAGCGCCTATTGGGCCCTGGAACGCCACCTCGTCATATGACGTATACTTGGTGGACGCACAAAAAGATGACGACGAGGAGCGGAAGGACGCACCGAAGGCTTGTTCCTTCGAAAAGCAGCCAAAGCGGCGACGCAAGCGCCGCCCCAAATCCCGCCTCGACAGAAATAGCGATCACACAGACCCAGCGCTGGAGCAGGGCGAACCGCTGCCAGACAACGGCAATCCGGATAATCAAACCGAACAAACAAATCCTATCAAGGATATTGGTCCGGACGACATAACGCCGGACAGGCACCCGGAGCAGCAGACTGCCCGTAAAAGGCTTGTTGCCACCGCGAGGAGTCTTAAAAAGCAGAAGCAAAGGCTCAAGGCCGCGCAATACACACTCCAAATCAGATGGAGTAAAATACTCAACACTGCAGCAAGGTACGGCGACAATCGCCCCTCCAAGAGCTACCCAAACTGGAAGCTGCTACCCGAATTCGATGAGGAGGCCTCAGACCCCCCACAACCAAATATCAAAGCAGCCACCTGGTCGGATAGACGACCCCTCTACCAACACAGAGCGGCATACAACGCTGCTCACAATACAATACACGACCCATGCGAGGGCTCTCACCCAAAGGACGGCGCAACAAGATCCATCTACGGACCACGCAAGCACGCCCCAGCATACAATGCAACACAACAAATATCCGAACAACGCGGTACACCCAGCTACAGGGGTGCCACACACCCCCTATGTTCCACCGATGAGGTGCTGGACCATGAATTTCCAGAGGAATTCAAGCCCGTAATCATAGAGGCATACGACGGAACAACAGACCCTGGGGTCTGGATTGAGGACTACATCCTTCACATCCATATGGCTCGAGGAGATGATCTCCACGCCATCAAGTACTTACCCCTCAAGCTCAAAGGGCCAGCTCGTCACTGGCTCAAAGGCCTCCCCGAAAGCTCCATTGGAAGTTGGGAAGAGCTCGAAGACGCCTTTCGGGCAAATTTTCAAGGGACTTATGTCCGACCTCCGGATGCGGACGATTTGAGTCATATAACTCAACAGCCCGGAGAGTCAGCCCGAAAGTGTTGGAACAAGTTTCTTACTAAAAAGAACCAGATTGTCGACTGTCCGGATGCCGAAGCCTTGGCAGCTTTCAAGCATAGCGTCCGTGACGAATGGATAGCCAGACACCTCGGCCAAAATAAGCCGAGAACGATGGCCGCATTAACAAACCTCATGACCCGCTTTTGCGCGGGTGAGGACAGCTGGCTAGCCAGATGCAGCACCAGCGACCCCAGTACATCTGAAGTTAGAGATGGAAACGGGAAATCACAGTGCAATAGCAATAACGAACGCCGAAATAAAGAAGACAGCACGAAGGGCATGGCAGTAAATGCCGGATTCAAAAGCTCTCGGCCAGGTCAAAAGCCGCCCCCTAAAGGCACCAGGGATGAACTATCCAGCCTCAACAAAATTCTGGACCAAGTATGTCAGATCCATAGTACCCCTGGTAAACCTGCTAATCATACCCACAGAGAATGTTGGGTCTTCAAGCAGTCCGGCAAGCTCAACGCCGTACACAAGGGGGAGGATACACCAAGTGAAGACGAGGACGAGCCCCCCAAGCAAGACATGGGGGAACAAAAGAAATTTCCACCAGAAGTCAAAACAGTAAACGTGTTACACGTGATCAAGGGAAAAACACAACGTGGCACTCCCAGGAAAATATACCCAAGTACCTGTCACCGCGAAGTCCTGCCACTGGTCGTCTCAACCGATCACTTTCGACCATCGCGATTACTCAGCAAGTATCCGACACGCAGGATGGGCTGCCCTGGTATTAGACCCAGTAATTGGCAGATATCACTTCACACGAGTCTTGATGGACGGCGGCAGTAGACTAAACCTAATATATCAGGATACAATCCACGGGATGGGGTTAGACCCAACACAAATTCACAATAGCAATACTACCTTTAAAGGAGTAACGCCAGGCCCAGGGGCTCGTTGTACGGGCTCCCTCCTACTACAAGTTATATTCGGCCTCCCCGATAACTTCTATCACGAGCATTTAACTTTCCACATCGCTCCGTTTCAAAGTGGCTATCAAGCACTGCTCGGACGCGAAGCTTTCGCTCGCTTTAATGCAATACCACACTACGCCTCCCTCACACACATGATGCCCGGTCCACGTGGCATCATTACAGTGCACGGAAATATCAAGTGATCTCTGCACGCCGAAGAGAGTGAGGCTGCCTTGGCAGCCGCACACTAAAGGCGCCCGGACCAGCGAAAACGTCCAATAGGTCGTCAAGACCTCAGACACAACTAATCGAGTCCGGCGTCGCTACTTATATCGAATAAACGGTCACACCCCTATTTGTCAACACAAGGGGCTCAACACGTGCAGACAAGTGGCAAATTCTTCTCATCTTGAATTATACATGGTTTCTTTAACAAACTATCTTTTTGCACGACAACTTTTTCACCTAAATTCCTCTCTTTTACAGATGATCATCGTGCTACACCCGTCCAGGATACGGCACAACGGAGACACAGGCGCAGACGTGCAGCAGGGACCCGCTCCAAGGATTCTTTTTAGATTAAGACCCTGCGTAAACCTTTTTTTCTGTCTCTTGTTGATACATATCCACCGTTGAGAAGGATGCTGACGTCTTGGCATGTGGCCATGCCAGAACAATGCACGTACCTGGACACAAGGGGCTTCTTACAAAGGCCATTATTTAGGCCCGGTTTATACCACAAAGACCGAATACCTTAGGGAGTGTTCGGCGTCGCGAGTTTGGCCCTATATGCATCAGCTCCGAATCATTGTCTTTGGTCAAATGTTGGGTTTGCCCGGCTCCTGTGTTTTGGTGCCTTACGTTCCGCTTTACCGGCTAAGGTAGCACCAGGAGAACTACTGCGATTGTGCCCTGGTTCATCCGGACGAGCACCTCAGTAGAGAAAGCCGAAAACTGACTGTCATGATATAGCGTGAGACTGGTCAACCACTCGATGACCTGTGGGAATGTTAGAATTCCGCCACCTTAACGAAGGGCCGTTTTTCGGCCAGGCATGTACGCACCCCGAGATCGGGAGAGTGCGGAGCCACCAGGGGCTATCTAGTAGCCCCACTGTCAAACTCCTATGGCTAAGTGAAAGTGTTAAAGCATTATAGTCCGGTTGCCTCGCTCGCTCTGCTATCACCTCCTTAATAGGACCAAGACATTGGGTTAAGTGTGAATGTGTGTTTTTGCGAGCACCTCCGCTTTATATGCGTGAGGGTTGAAGCCGACGGCTGCAATCTTTAAGGTTATACACGTGTATACATAAACGGCCGCCCAGGAGGCATCATATTACTTTTCAGGCAAAAGTATAAAAATAGCCTTATAAAAATTTATAAAAGCATTTCGCTTACAATGAGATTACATATCACTCAAACATAATATTTTTTTAGCACTGGGTCTCTATCAAACGAGCACCCTCAAGAACTTCTTCAAAGTAGTGCTCAGCAGCCCTTCGACCTATGGCCGAATCCCACGCTGCAACAGTGGTAGCATCCCTCTCCGCCCAGTATGCTTTAACACGGGCAAAGGCCACCTGTGCGCCCTCTATGCACGCCAACCTCTTCATCGCATTAATGCGCGGCACCACGTCAAGGAACTGCTGCACCAAGCTGAAATAACTGTTCGGTTTGGACCTTTCTGGCCATAGCTGGTCCACAATAGACCTCATGGAAATTCCGGACAACCTATTTAGTTCGGCCCATTCGGCTAATTGGTCAGTCAATGAAAGCGGACGCTCAGGAGAACGGAATTGTTTCCAAAACAGCTAGTCTACTTCACGGTCCGTCTGACCCTGGAAATACTTGGCCGCATCGGCAGCGCTCGCCGCCAAATCCATATATACATCCTCCGAACTCCACAGCCGATCCAGAGGGGCATAACATGGATCTCCGAACTTCCTCCGCAACATAAAGGATTTCCTAGCTACAATATCCCCGGCTTCCCGCAGCTCCTCCTTCTTTGCCCTCATAGCAGAGCGGAGGTGCTTTTTCGTCGCAGCAGCCTTCTCAAGGTCTGATGCCTTCGCTTGGTTTTCCTTTTCAAGAACCCGGCAACGGTCGACGGCGGCTTTTAATTCTATGGCCATCTCGGCCATCTTGTCTCCGCTCTCGCCATGCGTGGCCTTCTCGTCTTGCAACTCTTCGGCCGCCATCAAAGCAGCCGCATTACCCAACCTTGCTTGTTCCTTGGCTCGGGCAAGTTCTGCCTGCAAGGCTTCAACAGTGGCAAATCCATCTGCAGTCACAACATATTAAAGATACTGGCATCATGCTGCTATTCCTTGGTGGCCTTTACCAGATAATGACACTTACCCTGTGCCTCGTCAAGCCTTTTGTTAACAAGCTCGATGTCGGCGTCTGTTGCATCCAACTGCCGTTCTAAATGGGCAAATTCGCTAGTCCAGCTAGCCACCGGAGTTTCCATCACCTGCATATAGAGGCAGTATGGTTATTACCTGGGAATATGATCCTCTGTTCGCCGTCGTTTCCGACGACAACCAGAGTCTCAGGGGCTACTATCTACACAGGGCACACCTAGCATGTGCAGGACTATCATACATTCTTTTACGTACCTCAAAGCCTGTTAGTAGACTCATAAAAGCTTCATGCAATCCGCTTTCGGTGGACGATATTCTCTCCATCACCGTATTCATCAGCACACGGTGTTCATCTGAGATGGCCGCTTGCCCCACCAACTCCCTCAGAACATCCGATCGCACACTATGCGGTGCTGGACTCTTTTATCTGCTCTCTTCGGGAGCCAGACACTGGGAACTTCGGGGGTCAATGGGATTATCTTCCGGTCTCACCGGACTCGGAGAGGCCCTCCGTGATGACACTTCAGGGTCGCCCGCTTCCGGAGCGGAGGAGTCCGGAGGAGGCATTTCGCTCTCCATCATCTCTGGAAGAAGATCCCCCGATGACGAGCTCATTTGAGAGGGGCTAAGGCCCGAGCTGCAAAAATATATGCGGTGGTTATTTTTTCAGAAGAAAAAGATGGCATATCTGTACTATTAAAGTATTTCAGGTCACTTACGACTCGTGGGAGAATTGATCCCCCCGCGGACTTTGTGCGGCAACAGCGCCCCCCAAGGTAGGACCCTCCGTGGGAGACTTCTTCTCCCGTTTGGAAGCTTCGGCTTCCGAATCCCCGGGCGCAATACTTTTCCTCTTCTGGTCGTCTTCCTTCATGGAGACGCTCGCTCCCTCGGCTAGAATGGGCAGCATTGGGGGCCCGCGTCTGCCCGCATTATCCTCCACAGTATCTTCCTTCAAGGGCTCCAGGCAAGGTGCGGTCTGGAGCATCTTTTCCAATATCAGATTTTCCAAACCTTCGGGGAGGGGGGCCGAACACCGAATCAACTTCGCCTTTGTTAGCCAGTCCTGGTCAAAAAGTGAACTCTCAAAAATAACTTCGTAACAAAGGAGGGATAGTATGTTCGGCCGGAAGATGCCTTACCTGTTCGGCGGGGCGGTTACTACTCAGGGCCACGTCCTCGGTGATTTCCGGACACTCCACCTGAGGTCCGAAGAATGACTTGTACATCTCCTCGTGCGTCAGGCCGAGAAAATTTTGAATGGCACGCGGTCCCTCAGGATTGAACTCCCACAGGCGAAGAGGCCGGCGTTTGCAAGGCTGGACTTGACGAACCAGCATAACCTGTATTAACGCAACCAAACTGAAATCTCCATTGAAGAGATCTTGAATGCGGCTTTGCAGTATAGGCACGTCCTTGGCTAGACCCCAGCTCAGACCTCGGCTGATCCATGACATCAGCTGTGGTGGAGGGCCCGAGCGGAAAACAGGGGGGGCCGCCAACTTGGCACTTCTAGGAGCCGTGATGTAGAACCACTCCTGTTGCCACAATTCAGACAACTCTGGGATGGAACCTTTGGGCCAGGGAGCTCCCGTCATCTTGCGTATTAAGGCACCTCCACACGCTGCATGTTGCCCCTCGATCATCTTCGGCTTCATTTCAAAGGTCTTGAGCCATAGGCCAAAGTGAGGGGTAACCCGGAGGAAGGCCTCGCACACAACAATAAATGTCGTGATATGAAGAAAGAAGTCCGGAGCTAGATCATGGAAGTCTAGCCCGTAGTAAAACATCAAATCCCTAACGAAAGGGTCCAGAGCAAGGCCTAGACCTCGAAGGAAGTGGGAGACGAACACGACATTCTCGTTGGGTTCGGGGGTGGGGACGGCCTGCCCTCGGGGAGGCAGCCGGTGCAAAATCTCGGCGGTCAGATATCTGGCCTCCCTCAACCTTTTGATGTCTTCTTCCGTAACGGAGGAAGGCGCCCATCGGCCTTGAAGGCTAGATCCGAACATGACTGAAGGTTCAGAGCACCTGACCTGAACTTTGGGCGCTTGAGCTTGAGGTGGGGGAAGGATTCGATTGAACACGGGAGGGAAAAATAAAAGCCTAGTCCCTTTATAAAGAGTATGAATATCAAGCGTCCTCTCCGTGTCCGTTTGGACTTGCCTATAATCTAGGAGTCCTAGGAGCGGTTGGGTTACCCACGCCCGTATTGATGAGAATCCCAGAATAAGGGGACACGATCTCTGCTTTAACAAGACGTGCCAAGGAAACCGCCTCGCATGACGCGCTGAGGTGGGATAATGAAACGACTCGAGTAAAGGCTTGGCCGTGGTGTGTCACACTACGGAATACGTCAGCAGATTAGATTTGTGTAAATGTTATTCTCTCTATGGCAATATGTGGAAACTTATTTTGCAGAGCCGGACACTATCTTTGTGTTCAAAATCTTCTATGAAGTACTTGGAGGAGGAACCCGCCTTGCAATGCCGAAGACAATCTGCGCGCCGGACTCGTCATCATTGAAGCCTGGTTCAGGGGCTACTGAGGGAGTCCTGGATTAGGGGGTGTCCGGATGGCCGGACTGTACCTGGACTATGAAGATACAAGATTGAAGACTTCGTCCCGTGTCTGGAAGGGACTTTCCTTGGCGTGGAAGGCAAGCCTGGCGATACGGATATACAGATCTCCTACCATTGTAACCGACTTTGTGTAACCCTAACCCTCTCCGGTGTCTATATAAACCGGAGGGTTTTAGTCCGTAGGACAACATACACATCAACAATCATACCATAGGCTAGCTTCTAGGGTTTAGCCTCTCCGATCTCGTGGTAGATCTACCCTTGTACTACCCATATCATCAATATTAATCAAGTAGGACGTAGGGTTTTACCTCCATCGAGAGGGCCCGAACCTGGGTAAAACTTCGTGTCCCTTGCCTCCTGTTACCATCCGGCCTAGACGCACAGTTCGGGAACCCCTACCCGAGATCCGCCGGTTTCGACACCGACAATCGCCTTTACTCCTGGAGTCCAGGAGGTCGCCTTGCGGCGCCTCCAGGACCACCTCCTCCCGGCTTGGAACCTGTTGGGACAACACTTTGGTGTCGTCCGTAGGGCGGGGCGAGGAAGCCGTCGGAAGCGAGTTCACATCCGACGAGTCTAGTGAGCCGCTCGACGACGCGTCGAGCCGGTCTTTGGGTGGGCTGCATAAACATATTTGACATAAGGAAAAGTTGTGCAATAAACGAACACTATGAATTACTCTGATATCCGGATACTTATGATTTTGCCAGGGGCTTGGCCCTGGGCGTCCACTCCTCTCCGCCGTCGTCGGCGTCAGTGGAGTAGTCCAGAGGAAGGGTTTTCCCCTTCTTGGACCCTCCGGCCTCCCCAGAGAGGGCGGCCTTCCTTTTCTTCTCTCCTCCCGCTGGAGGGGGAGAGTTCTCTTCTTCTTCCTCCTCGTCTTCACGGGAGGAATGCGCCTCGGAACCGTCAGATGATGGATCCAACACCTCCTGGCGCCGGGCACTCTTTCGAGTCCCTGTGGCCTTTCTCGCGGCCTTCTTCTCCGGCACCACATAGGGTGCCGGAACCAGCAGCTTCGCCAAGCGAGCGTCCGCTGGGCCTTCGGGCAAAGGAGCCGGACAGTTGATCTGTCCGGACGTCACCTGCCAATCCTGTCAAAGGTAAGGGAGCTTAGATCCCGCATGGAGTCAAACTATGAAAAACCGATACCCTGTAGAAGGAAAAAACAGCTTACTGCATGAGCGTGACGCTGCGTACTGAATCCGCGATCCTCGGTAGAGGATGCGGGGGCCTCGACGCCCTTGAAAAGCACCTTCCAGGCATCTTCGTACGTCGTGTTGAAAAGCCAGCTCAGAGTTTGGTGCCACGCTGGGTCGAACTCCCACATGTTGAAAGCCCGTTGTTGACACGGGAGGATCCGGCGGATGAGCATAACCTGGACTACGTTGACAAGTTTGAGCTTCTTGTCCACCAGGGTTTGGACGCATGTTTGGAGTCCGGTCAGCTCTCCTTTTTTACCCCACGACAGGCCCATCTCCTTCCAGGAGGTGAGCCGCGTAGCGGGTCTGGATCGAAACTCGGGGGTTGCGACCCATTCGGGGTCGCACGGCTCGGTGATGTAAAACCACCCCGATTGCCACCCCTTCAGGGTCTCCACAAAGGAGCCCTCGAGCCATAAGATGTTGGCCATCTTGCCCACCATGGCGCCTCCGCACTCTGCCTGGTTGCCGTGCACCACCTTCGGCTTGACATTGGAAGTCTTGAGCCATAGGCCAAAATGGGGGCGGATGCGGAGGAAAGCCTCGCACACGACGATAAACGCCGAGATGTTGAGGACAAAGTTCGGGGCCAGATCGTGGAAATCCAGGCCGTAGTAGAACATGAGCCCCCGGACAAATGGGTGAAGAGGGAAGCTCAGTCCGCAGAGGAAATGGGGGAGGAACACCACCCTCTCATGGGGCCTAGGGGTGGGGATGAGCTGCCCGTTTTTGGGAAGCCGGTACGTAATGTCGTTAGACAAGTATCCGGCCTTCCTCAGTTTTTTTATGTGTCCCTCCGTGACGGAGGAGACCATCCACTTGCCTCCCGCTCCGGACATGGTTGGAGAAGGTTGAGGTGGGGAGTGCAACTTGGGCACTGGAGCTCGAGTGCGGGAGAATGGATAAGCAAGGGAGGAAGAAGGCGTAGGTGAAAAGGTGGATCATTATCCCCTTATATGGGCGGACACAACTACGTGTCCCCACCAGCCTGGTAAAACTCACTTATCTCCAAGCGCCATAATCAATGGCGCGGTTGGGTTACCCACGCCCATATTGATGAGAATCCCAGAATAAGGGGACACGATCTCTGCTTTAACAAGACGTGCCAAGGAAACCGCCTCGCATGACGCGCTGAGGTGGGATAATGAAACGACTCGAGTAAAGGCTTGGCCGTGGTGTGTCACACTACGGAATACGTCAGCAGATTAGATTTGTGTAAATGTTATTCTCTCTATGGCAATATGTGGAAACTTATTTTGCAGAGCCGGACACTATCTTTGTGTTCAAAATCTTCTATGAAGTACTTGGAGGAGGAACCCGCCTTGCAATGCCGAAGACAATCTGCGCGCCGGACTCGTCATCATTGAAGCCTGGTTCAGGGGCTACTGAGGGAGTCCTGGATTAGGGGGTGTCCGGATGGCCGGACTGTACCTTCAGCTGGACTCCTGGACTATGAAGATACAAGATTAAAGACTCCGTACCGTGTCCGGAAGGGACTTTCCTTGGCGTGGAAGGCAAGATTGGCGATACGGATATGCAGATCTCCTACCATTGTAACCGACTTTGTGTAACCCTAACCCTCTCTGGTGTCTATATAAACCGGAGGGTTTTAGTCCGTAGGACAACATATAGAACAACAATCATACCATAGGCTAGCTTCTAGGGTTTAGCCTCTCCGATCTCGTGGTAGATCTACTCTTACACTACCCATATCATCAATATTAATCAAGCAGGACGTAGGGTTTTACCTCCATCGAGAGGGCCCGAACTTGGGTAATACTTCGTGTCCCTTGCCTCCTGTTACCATCCGGCGTAGATGCATAGTTCAGGACCCCTACCCGAGAACCGCCGGTTTTGACACCGACAGGTTCCAAAGCTTAACTTTCGCTCCTACTTACAATATGTAGAGTATTTAACAAAAAACTTCCACTTTCAACCAACCCTAGGAAGAACCTATTGTACAAAAAATAGCAAAAACATACCCAAAATTTCTTAATCCACGCCAAAAACTACTACCTGCCGATTAGGTTAGTTTAAACCCATTTATGACAGGGTTGGCCCACACGCCCGTGCTGACGGGGCAGCTTAAACCAACACATTTTGTTTGACCGTTGACATGACGGACCGACATCTGACCTTTATCCTATTATTCCCCCTCAAATCATTATTTTTCCTGAACATTACTTCAAACAGTACTGATGCGTGTTCGTCGATGGCGCCGATGATGAGCGAGTTGGCCGCCGCTCCGCCGGACGTGCTGGACACCGCGCTAGCCTCCGCATGGGTTGGCATGCTGGCCTGAGCATGACTCACGAGCGAGCAACCCGCGGCGCTGGCCTTCGCTCGAGCCAAATGGTTGGCCTTAGCGCGGGGCGCACGAGCAAGCCACTGCGCCGCCGTGCCAATCTAGCTAGCAAACCTTGCAAACAAGCAGCTGGATGGAGCTATCTTGGCTAGCTAGCGGCCGTGAGCGCCGGACGGAGCTGGCATCCAGACTGCCGCAAGATGGGCTCCGCACCGCCGGCGGTTTTGACCTCGCCTTCTACTGGCAGCGGTAGCGGCGTCCCATGGCCGAGGATGACTAGGTGGATGGGCCAGAGTGTCGGATTTCAGGTTCCGGCAGACCCTTGAGGTTCGAACACTGGGGTGCGCGTGAAGATTTCACCTTCTACCTACCTGCACCCCTCCGCCTTGCTAAGATCTAAGCTATGGAAAGAACAGCACAAGAGACACAGGGTTTATACTGGTTCGGGCCACCGTTGTGGTGTAATACCCTACTCCAGTGTGTGGTGTGGTGGATTGCCTTTTGGGCTGATGTTGATGAGCAATACAAGGAAGAACAGCCTCGCGAGGGTCTGTTCTTGGCTGGGGCGATGAACTGCTGGGAGGAGTTCAATCACCCTTCTCTCTCTCTCTGTGTGTGTGATGCTACTTAATCCGATCCCAGCTTGTTTCGGGGTTGGCCGATTCTAGATCCTCCCTTCTTGATTCTGATTTCGATCCTAGCTAGTTTCTCTCTTGGCTTCTAGACTCTCCCTTCTTGATTGCGATCTCGATCCCCCTACCCTAGGGGTGGCTAGTCCTATTTATAGGCAAAGGCCCTAGGCCTCTTCCCAAATATTGAGCGGGAAGGGCGCCAACAATTGGCCATTTTGAAGGGGAACATCTGGTACACTTATCCTGACTAAAGTTGGTCCTCGCCTGCCAAAGGCTCTGGTGGTGACGCTGGCTTGGGCTCCACAATGACTTCCTCCCTGCCGTTGGACTGGTCTTGATCTCGTTGCACCGAAACGGGTGCCTTTGCTTGATGCTCTCGCCTGCGCTTGCTCCCTTTGCACCAAAGAGGAAAGGAGGACACTACGCGTGCTAGCGCCCGCCTGGCACCCTTGGTCGTCATGGCTTGCGTCATGGGCACCTCGTGAGGTACCCCGCCTTGATCTCTCCGCCTCCTCGCGAGCCAGCCTGATGAGGCCGTGCCTGAGGAAGCTCCATGTCATCCACCCCGCGGGTCTTGGCCCCTCGCGAGGGTCTTGGGTCTGTGCTGATGAAGATGGGGCCCCTGGGCCCCCCTTTGAGCCACGCCGCAGGCCGCAGGCAGGCAAGTCTGGGGACCCCTGTTCCCAGAACGCCGACAGTAGCCCCTGGGCCCAAGGCGCGCCCGGACTTGGCCGTGCTGGGAGGCGAAAGGGCAGGGGCGAAGCACCGCGAGCCCTAACAGCCTGCGGCCTTGGGTGCCGCGTGGCGGTTGATTGGGCGTGGGTGTCTCCACTTCCCCACGGCGCCTCAGCAACTGCACGGATTGGACAAGTCCTTGCATGCAAAGCGGGTCATGATTACCTGCGATCATGGAGGTCGGCGGTTGGCCTTCGCCGGCCATAAGTACGAAACGACGCGCGCCCTTCCAGTCCATCCCTTCTTGCTTCTCCATCTTCCCGGTTCTTGCTCCGTCTTGCTGCGATGGCTCCAATCCGCCGGTTCTCGATGGAAGAGAAGGGAAAGGCTCCCCGAGAGGAACCAGACCCGCTCCCACCGAAGAAACGGCTCACCCTCCGCGGCCAGGACGAGGGGGGCCATCAGGTGGTGTCGAGGCCCTGGTGCGAGCGGCCACCGCCGGGGTTCCCGCTGCCCTTGTACGCCCACATCGAGGGCTCTGAAGGAGTCGATGCCGATCGCCACGGGCGGCGCCGCCGTCGGCGCCGACGGGTCACAAAGGTGTGGGTCGTCCCCCCTGGGGTCCACACCGAGGGCTCCTCCCGAGAGTTCGTGCTCCATGCCGCCATGCCTCCTCAGTCTTGGATTCACCTTCCTCCCTTCTTCGCCTCCATCATCCCGCAAGGAGAACTCCTGGAGCTTTGGCTGCAGCACGCCGGCTGCAGCACCCTCGCGACCGAGGCAGAGGTCGCGGTCGTTGCCCCGGGCAAGGTCTTCATGACTCGAGGCTGGAGCGAGATCGCCCGGGTTTGCAGGACAAGAGGCGCCTTCGCGATCCACTTGGAGTACGACGGTGCTTCGGTGATGTTCTTCAAGGTCTTCGATGCGAACGGGCGCCGGCTGGAGTGCTGCCCCGGGAGAGGTGGTCGGGACCCTGCTACGGCGAGGACTGGGCCCGCCGACCACTCCCTTGGTGGTTGCTCAGGCGGCGGAGGCGTCGGAGGGTCCAGCAACTCCGTCGAGCTCTTCGCGACTCCGGAGACGAGCGACGACAGCTACGAGCCCCCGAGCCGGCACCGCTCCTGGAGCAGGGCGGGCTCGTCAGGCCATCACCGCTGTTGGTGCCAGTGCTTGATGGCCCGCTGTTGACGATGGCGTCTTTCGTAGGGGTGCGTGTAGTTAGCATCCTTTTAGGATATGTTACCTCCAAGGAATCAAAGATGCATCCCGTGAGGGCTTGTAAGGTGCCTGTGATCCTGTTTGTTAACATAACCCTTGTCGTAGAATTGTGCGAGTTGCTCATTCCATCTTAGCTCAGTTCTCCCTTTCGAACCTCACGAGGGCTTGGTGCTCTGCGCCGACAGGTCCCAGTCCCAAGGCGGCTTCAGCCGTCGCTGGTATGCCAGGTCGCGATGCCGTGGTCAAGGCTAGGAGGTGAGCGACCCGGGGTCCGGTAAGAGCCCCTGAGTCACGATGCTCAGGAGGTCCCCTTTGGCGCTCAAGCAGCCGTCGTTCGGTGAGAAAGGAGAGCGGCGTCGCTAACACGGGATGGCATTAGGTGCGGGGATAGTGCCACGGTAGCTGGTGCTTCCGGGTGGTGACTTATCTTGAGAATCAGGGACCGCTCTCTGGTGTGTCGCCAGGTCCGTGCATCGGCAGGCATGAGGATGCTCGGCGAGGTCCTCGCGTGTCCCTCCCCTCTCGCCTTTGCTCCCCTTTCTGCTGTAGGTCCTCGGGTCCCGGCCCTCGAGCGAGTCTCAGCCGTCGCTGGTATGCCAGGTCACGATGCCGTGGACAAGGCCAGAGGGTGAGGGCTGGAGAGCCAGTAGGAGCCCTGAGTCGCGATGCTCAGGCACCCCCCCTTTAACGTGCAAGCGGTTCGCGCGAATGAGAGTGAAGGAGACACCACAAGGGCCTCGCCTGACGCAGCTCCTTTAGGAGATCCTATAGACCCATCATAGAAAGAACGAGGGGTTGCCATGACAATTGATAGTCAGCCGTTGGTTGCTTCCGAGGGGCGATGAGGCGCTGAAGGCTTGACGAGGTGGCGCCATGCGGGGCTGCCGCGGCCAGAGCTCAGCCATTCAGGTTTGTCGGCGTTGCAGGGACGGACCCATGCGCAAGCGTCGTGCCGTTTGGGAGCAGTTCCGTCAGTTGGCGTCAGTTGAGCGGGCAACTAGGTCAAACACATTAGCCGCGAAGGAGTGGATTCATTCAAATAGATGCTGGGAAGGCGGACATCACTGGGTCAGGCCCGAGCGACTTGGGGATGATGCAGCCCGTGGGGCGCCCCCAACAAAGTAAGCTAACAACATGAAATAAAAGGGATACATGCCGCAGGGACGGACCCACGCGGCCTGGGAATAATGCAGCCCTGGGGCGCTCCCAGCTGGAAATGAAACTTGAAAGATGTCACCTGATGATGTTGAGGACGAAGGAGTGTTGGTGTAGCAGACTCGGTAGGCTGCGGAAGCAGATCCTCACGAGCCCCCAGGCCCAGGGGCCTCGGGAGGCTCCAGAGGCGCTGGTGGCTCCTCGCGGACCATCTCCATCTCTGCCAAGGCTGCGGAACGCCTGGCCTCTTGAGCCTCCATGATGCCCCTCATGAGGCGCTGGTACGTGGCAATCGCGTTCGGCAAGCCGTAAGGCATGCGAACGTAGCCGTGGGGTGGACCTTCGCAGTGCCCCACTCGCGAGGGCCAGAGGCGCTCCAGAGAGGCGACTCGATTGAGCCCTGGTATGTCGATGCAGACGCGCAGCCCACCATCCTCGCCTGGATGGGGAGCCACAGCTGGTACGCGGCGGCCGCCTTTCATGACTCTTGAATCCTGTAGCTCCTGAATGGCCTTGCTGACGAACTCCTGAGGGTCTGGCTCTCCTTGCCTTACTCCTTCTTGAGGGAAACGTGCTTCGAAACACGCCTCCATGTGGTGCCCAAGCGCCTCCCTCGTGACCTTAGCCAGGTCGGTGGCCCTCCAGGGGAGAGCCCTCGAGCCATGCCTGAGGAGGGCGCCGGGCGCGCTTTCCTATGCGATGGAAGGAGGTTCCCCCTGGGCAGGCGCGGGCCTTGAGGGGCCTGCCTCTTGAGGGGCCGGGCCGGACGATGTCTTCTTCTTCTTGGGGGCGGTCTCGGGAAGCCTCCTGCTTCCGCGATCCGGGTCTTCCAGTGATATGGCCTGAAAGGCTCGTTCTAGGGAACACACCGTGTCCTTCTCTTCACAGGGCACCATGATGACTCCGCCACTTCCTGGCATCTTGAGGACGTTGTAGCCGTGGTGAGTTACGGCCATGAACTTGGCCAGCGCTGGGTACCCAAGGATGGCGTTGTACGGTAGGCGAATGTGAGCGACGTCGAAGTCGATGAGCTCGGTGCGGTAGTTGTCGCGTGCCCCGAAGGTGACAGGGAGGCGGACCTGCCCAATCAGGACCGTGGAGCCGTCGGCGACTCTGGAGAAAGGCTTGGTTGGCTGAAGCTGGTTGTAGGGCACTTGGAGATTGTTGATGTTTCCACGGACAGGATGTTGAGCCCTGCCCCGCCATCGATGAGGGTCCTGGTGACCACCACGTTGCTGATGATTGGGGAACAAAGCATCGGGAGGACTCCGGCTGTGGCCGCACACTTGAGCTGATCTGCTGAGCTGAACGTGATGGCGCACGCCGACCACCTGAGAGGGCGCGTGGCTTCGAGCTTGGGGAGGACTGCATTCACTTCGTGGGCGAACTGCTTGAAGATGCGTTGAGAGGCTAGGGCTTGAGCCCCGCCCAGGATGTAGGCGATCGCGCGCGGCTCCTGGAAGCCCCCAGCCCCCTCGTCCTGATGGCGGTCCTCGTTTCTCCTTGGCTGCGGCGGCAGCGGAGGGAGGCCTGCGTTGCCTTGCGGGCGATCCTCGCGAGGCTGATCCCTCTAGTCTCCCTCGCAACGCGGGTCTTGCCAGCGATCCTCGCGAGGTCGATCGCGCCACCCTTGGCGCAGTCAGCGGTCTTCCCAGCGTCCTGCGTTCCTTCCTCCTCCTCGACCGTAACCCCGGTCACCGCGGTCGGGGCGACGGCCGATCCTGCCTTCTCGCACCGCTCGGAGATCTTGACATTCGTTGGTGTTGTGGGTGTGGAGGTCGTCGTACACACAGTACCGACTGCCCTTGGAAGATTCGGGCTGATCTCTGCCCCGCTTGGTGTCTGGTTCGGCCGCGAGCACGGCAGCCCCCTTGCGCTTCACATCCTTGGCCTTGGGCTTCTTCTCTTCTGGGTCTGCGGCAGGCAGCTCGAGGAGGGAGAGACGCCCTTCCTCAGCCCTGGCGCACTTGGTTGCCAAGTTGAACAACTCCAAGGAAGTGCACAGTTCTTCATGCATCGCCAGCTCCTCCTTCATCTTGACATCGCGCACGCCGTCGGAGAAGGTTGAGATGATGGCCTCCTCAGCCACCTTGGGAATCTTGAGGCGTGCGTTGTTGAACCGCTGGATGTACTTCTGCAGGGTCTCTCCGGGTTGTTGCTTGAAGCGGCGCATGTCGCTCACGACGGGTGGCCGGTCGCGAGTACCTTGGAAGTTGGCGATGAAGCGGGTGCGCATCTCGTCCCAGGAGGAGATCGTGCCTGGAGCCAGGTTCAGGAGCCAGGTGTGGGCCCCGTCCTTGAGCGCCATGGGAAACCAGTTCGCCATGACCTTCTTTTCTCCGTTGGCAGCTTCGATGCCCAGCTCATAGAGCTGGAGGAACTCCGCAGGGTCGGCCGTGCTGTCGTAACGAGGAGGCAGGTCTGGCTTGAACTTGCCAGGCCACGCGACGCTGCGTAGCTCGATGGTGAAAGCACAGCAGCCTGCTGTGGCCATGGGAGGCCTTGGGTGGTGGAGAGCTTGGTCTTGCATGTCCCCATGCGCTGCAGCTGGGAGCAGCGCGGGGTCTTGACGTGCGGGAGCAGGAGCATGGTCGCGACGTGCTGGAGCAGGGAGCGCCCGGGCAGCTTCTTGCGGGCGAGGGACTTCTTGGCAACTCTGCTCTTGCCACGCTGGCACCTGAAGGAGCGGGTTCCGCCTAGGCGCCGCGCGCCTTGGAGCCATGGCGCCTTCTTGAGGAGGAGGCGGCTGGGGCGCCCCCGGAACTTCGTCGCCCGCACGGGGCGGGGTGCGGTGCAGCGAAACGGACGGTGCAGGAGAGCCCCCTGCGGCGCGAATGAGCTCGGCGACGCGGTCGAGCCATTCTTTGTAGACGTCGTCGACGGGACGGTAGCGCAGGAGCTCGTTTGCCGCGATAAGCGCAGCTTGAGCCTCCAGGGGTGCGCGAAGCGCGCGGGGAGAAGAACCAGCTAGGGTGAGCGAGGGAGTGGCGGTGTGGCCGTCTTGCCGCACGGACGGATGCTGAGACGACGCTTGCTGCTCGTCCCCCGCCGGGCCAGTGGCGGTGTTGACGGCAGGTGACGGGGAACGGCGAGGACGCCCACCGACAGGAGCCGTCTGAGCGACGCGGGAAGCGAGAGCGGCCCGGCGCTCGGCGCGGGCCCGACGAGCGTCAGACATGGACGCGATGGTCGGAGGAGAACGGGGTGGTGGAAGAAGAATTCCGGCGCACCCCTACCTGGCGCGCCAAATGTCGGATTTTGGGTTCCGGCAGACCCTTGAGGTTCGAACACTGGGGTGCGCGTGGAGATTTCACCTTCTACCTACCTGCACCCCTCCGCCTCGCTAAGATCTAAGCTATGGAAAGAACAGCACAAGAGACACAGGGTTTATACTGGTTCGGGCCACCGTTGTGGTGTAATACCCTACTCCAGTGTGTGGTGTGGTGGATTGCCTTTTGGGCTGATGATGATGAGCAATACAAGGAAGAACAGCCTCGCGAGGGTCTGTTCTTGGCTAGGGCGATGAACTGCTGGGAGGAGTTCAATCACCCTTCTCTCTCTCTCTCTCTGTGTGTGTGTGTGTGTGATGCTACTCGATCTGATCCCAGCTTGTTTCGGGGTTGGCCGATTCAAGATCCTCCCTTCTTGATTCCGATTTCGATCCTAGCTAGTTTCTCTCTTGGCTTCTAGATTCTCCCTTCTTGATTGCGATCTCGATCCCCCTACCCTAGGGGTGGCTAGTCCTATTTATAGGCAAAGGCCCTGGGCGTCTTCCCAAATATTGAGCGGGAAGGGCGCCAACAATTGGCCATTTTGAAGGGGAACATCTGGTACACTTATCCTGACTAAAGTTGGTCCTCGCCTGCCAAAGGCTCTGGTGGTGACGCTGGCTTGGGCTCCACAATGACTTCCTCCCTGCCGGTGGACTGGTCTTGGTCTTGTTGCACCGAAACGGGTGCCTTTGCTTGATGCTCTCGCCTGCGCTTGCTCCCTTTGCACCAAAGAGGAAAGGAGGACACTGCATGGGCTGGCGCCCGCCTGGCACCCTTGGTCGTCATGGCTTAGATCACGGGCACCTCGTGAGGTACCCCGCCTTGACCTCTCCGCCTCCTCGCGAGCCAGCCTGATGAGGCCGTGGCTGAGGAAGCTCCGTGTCTTCCGCCCCGCGAGGCTTGGCCCCTCGCGAGGGTCTTGGGTCTGTGTTGATGAAGATGGGCCGTGCTGGGCCCCCCTTTGAGCCATGCCAAAGGCCGCAGGCAGGCAAGTCTGGGGACCCCCATTCCCAGAACGCCGACACGAAGGTAGGAGGTCACCCGGGAATTTTTGTGCAGACTGACATGTAGGTCCCACAAGTCATAACGCCTGGTCGAATAGAAGGCGTTGACTTAATGGGCGACATGGGCCCTGTCGGTGTCAAAACCGGCGGATCTCGGGTAGGGGGTCCCAAACTGTGCGTCTAGGTCGGATGGTAACAGTAGGCAGGGGACACGATGTTTTACCCAGGTTCGGGCCCTCTTGATGGAGGTAAAACCCTACGTCCTGCTTGATTAATATTGATGATATGGGTAGTACAAGAGTAGATCTACCACGAGATCAGAGAGGCTAAACCCTAAAAGCTATCCTATGGTATGATTGTTCTTCGTCCTATAGACTAAAACTCTCCGGTTTATATAGACACTGGAGAGGGCTAGGGTTTACACAGAGTCGTTTACAATGGTAGGAGATCTACATATCCGTATCGCCAAGCTTGCCTTCCAGGCCAAGGAAAGTCCCTTCCGGACATGGGACGAAGTCTTCAATCTTGTATCTTCATAGTCCAGGAGTCCGGCCGAAGGTATAGTCCGGCCATCCGGACACCCCCTAATCCAGGACTCCCTCAGTAGCCCCTGAACCAGGCTTCAATGACGACGAGTCCGGCGCGCAGATTGTCTTCGGCATTGCAAGGCGGGTTCCTCTTCCAAGTACTTCATAGAAGATTTTGAACAGATAGATAGTGTCCGGCTCTGCAAAATAAGTTTCCACATATTGCTATCGAGAGAATAATATTTACACAAATCTAATCTGCTGACGTATTCCGTAGCGTGACATCACACCACGGCCAAGTCTTTATTTGAATCGTTTTATTGTTCTACCTCAGCGCGTTTAGCGAGGAGGATTCCTTGGCACGTCTTGTTAAAGCAGAGATTGTGTGCCCTTATTTCGGGATTCTCATCAATACGGGCGTGGGTAACCCAACCGCGCCATTGACTACAACACTTGGGAGATAAGCGAGTTTTACCAGGCTGGTGGGGGCGCATAGTCGCGTCCGCCCACATAAGGGGATAAGGATCCACCTTTTCATCCACGCCTTCTTCCACCTTTGCCTATCCATTTCCGCGCACTCGAGCTCCAGCGCCCAAGTCCGCACACCCCACCTCAACCTTCTCTAGCCATGTCCGGAGCGGGAGGCAAGTGGATGGTCTCCTCCGTCACGGAGGGACACATCAAAAGACTGAGGAAGGCCGGATACTTGTATAACGACATTGCACACCGGCTTCCCGAAGAGGGGCAGCTCATCCCCACCCCTAGGCCCCATGAGAGGGTGGTGTTCCTCCCCCATTTCCTCCGCGGACTGGGCTTCCATCTCCACCCATTTGTCCGGGGGCTCATGTTCTACTATGGCCTGGATTTCCTTGATCTAGCCCCGAATTTTGTCCTCAACATCTCGGCGTTTATCGTCGTGTGCGAGGCTTTCTTCCGCATCCGCCCCCATTTCGGCCTATGGCTCAAGACTTTCAAAGTCAAGCCGAAGGTGGTGCCCGGCACCCAAGCGGAGTGCGGAGGTGCCATGGTGGGCAAGATGCACAACGTCCTATGGTTCAAGGGCTCCTTCGTGGAGTCCCTAATGGGGTGGCAGTCGGGGTGGTTTTACATCACCGAGCCACGCGACCCTGAATGGGTCGCAGCCCATGAGTTCCGATCCGGACCCCCTACGCGGCTCACCTCCTAGAAAGAGACGGGCCTGTCGTGGGGTAAAGAAGGAGAGCTGACCGGACTCCAAACATGCGTCCAAACCCTGGTGGACAAGAAGCTCAAACTTGTCAACGTAGTCCAGGTTATGCTCATCCGCCGGATCCTCCCGTGTCAACAACGGGCTTTCAACATGTGGGAGTTCGACCCAGCGAAGCACCGAACTCTAAGCAGGCTCTTCGACACAACGTACGAAGATGCCTGGAAGGTGCTTTTCAAGGGCGCCGAGGACCCCGCATCCGCTACCGAGGATCGCGGATTCAGCACGTAGCGTCGCGCTCATGCGGAAAGCTATTTTTACCTTTTACAGGGTATTAGTTTTTCATAGTTTGACTCCATGCGGGATCTTAAGCTCCCTTACCTTTAACAGGATTGGCAGGAGACGTCCGGACGGATCAACTGTCCGGCTCCTTTGCCCGAAGGCCCAGCGGACGCTCGCTTGGCGAAGCTGCTGGTTCCGGCACCTTATGTGGTGCCGGAGAAGAAGGCCACGGGGACTCGGAAGAGTGCCCGGCGCCTGGGGTTGTCGGATTCACCATCCGACGACTCCAAGACGCACTCCTCCCGTGAAGACGAGGAGGAGGAAGAAGAGACCTCTCCCCCTCCAGCGGGGGAGAGAAGAAAAGGAAGGTCGCCCCAACTAGGGAGGCCGAAGGGTCCAAGAAGGGGAAAACCCTTCCTCCGGACGGCTGCACCAACGCCGATGACGGCGAAGAGGAGTGGCCGCACAGGGCCAAGCCCCTGGCGAGATCTTAAGTGTCCGGATACCAGAGTGATTCATAGTATTCTTCCATTGCATAGCTTTTCCTTATGTCGAACATGTTTATGCAGTCCACCCAAAGACCGGCTCGACGTGTCATCGAGCGGTTCCCTGGATTCGTCGGAAGTGAATTCGCTTCCGACGGCTACCTCCCCCCACCCTACGGACGACGCTGAGGTGCTGTCCCAACAGGTTCCAAGCTAGGAGAACGTGGTCCTGGAGGCACCGCAAGGCGACCTCCCGGACTCCAGGCGCAAAGGGGATAGAACCCCCAAGGGCTCCAAGTCCGGCCTTGAGCAGGACACCGCGTCGGAACCTTCAACGGTTCCAGACTCCCGTAGGCAGCCTCCTTCCAAGAGGAGCAAGCCTATCGAGCCGGTGACCTCCGTCCAACCGGAGGCACCGGACAATTTGCTGGAGACACTTAACGGCGCCTCCATCGACGAGGAGCACCACACTATTATGAGTTTGGTGATCCAGTAGGTTCGGTCCGCCAAGAGCGGACTGACTGAAGCCTGTGCCAGCCTTCTAACAGGCTTTGAGGTAAGTAAAGAATATGTAAAAATATTACCGCATAGACAGTAGCCCCTGATGCTCTGTTCGGTGTTCGGAAAGAAAAGCCGAATAGAGGATCTAATAATCGCAGGAGTCTAACATAATCAAGTCAATATGCGTATGCAGGTGTCAGTGGGAACGACACCTATGGGATCACAAGAATCACTACTACGGTTGTGGGGCGCGGGGTCGTGAGAAGAGCGGATCAAACAGATAGCCCACGGTTCGTTTATCCAGGTTCGGGCCGCGAGGATGCGTAAAACCCTGCTCTTGTTTTGGTGGATTGTATATCTGTGTTCTTGAGCTAGCTATGGGGCATGAGGAGCTCCAAAAAGCCGAATCCTCCTCCTGGTCGCCTCGGGCCTCCTTTTATAGGAAAGGGGTTGCCACAGTGGCACACATGAGGTGGAAAGGGTACAGTGATGTGAGGTTATCCCTTGCATTACATGACAAGGCGCATTTAATGCGTCTTGCCCAGGTGTCCTTGCTTTATCGGGGACGGGGGAGAGCCCTGTCTCGTCCGTCGCCGTTCCCTGGCCAGCGGCGCCCGCGATGCCATGTAGGCAGGCAGGCAGCTGAGGTGGCGCAGTGGTGGGTCTCCACGAAGATCCGCATGCCGCCACGCAGGTGCCTGCCCAGCTGGTTGGGTCGACAGCTACATGCGAACGGCGGTGGACGTTTGACTGGCGTGGGCCTGATGGTGGCCCTACGGGTGTTCTTGGCAAGGACCTTGACGGGGCCCCGACAAGGGTCTTGCCGTGGCGCCTGCTGTCATCCCCGGCAAGGCTCTTGCCGGGGGCCTTGTGGTCCTCCTTGGCTTGGATCCCACCAAGGATCATCATCTTCTAAAGGGTGTATCTGATCTTGAATGTCTTCACAAAGATCCGCGTGCTACCACGGGATGTCTCCCGAATCCTTGCCCCATGGGGGCAGTGGACTCAAGGGTGACTTACTCCGTAGGTGTGGGGCGAGCTGCCACGGCAAGGGTCTTGCCGGGTTTGCTAAAACCGCCTCCCGGCAAGGATCTTGCCGGGGGGTCCACTTCGTCCCCTTTTCTCTTTGTGGTCTTGGTCTTGGCGTCATTATGCTTCTCCTGAGCTTCGGCCTTACCTTGGCTCACCTCCCTTGCCTTGCTCAGTGTGGTGGTGCCCGTGGCTCAGACTGCCTGTGCACAGTTATAGGGGTACAAAAAGTGTACCCCTCTTTTTGTACATAGACAGGATTCCCCGGGAATGGGCCACACATAAGCGCAATCGCGTCGTTGGGCTAGGCCCAAAAACGGTGCGCGGGCAGGCGGGGCGGTTTTTACCGCGGTAAGTCTCTTTGCGCGCTGCGCTTCCCATGCTTCCCGCGCGTGGCGCGGCGTGGGGAGGCGTGTGTGACGTGGGCGGCATGCGTGGGGCTGAGCTCTGCATGCATGCGTCACATCGTAGTAAAGGGGGCGGTTCACGCCTTCCCCATAAATGGAGGGAGGCGTGGAGGCGCGGCCCATTTACTGAACGGGGCCGAGGTGTGGTCTTCAAGGCATCCACTCCCCACGATCACGGAGTGGGGAGAGGTCGCCACACCCGTCGCCTCAGCCCTGCACGCCTGCCACATGGCTCTCATGCGCTTGGGGTGGCGAACGGCGGAGGCGGGAAATCGGGCCGCCGCGGGCTGGGGCGGCGGGTCGGTCCCAGTTCCCTGCGCCTTCCGCGTCTTGATTGGCTGAGCGGGGCGGTCGAGCCCCCACCCCGTTCCTTTATAAAGAGTGGGAGGGGGATGGCGTCCCGCATTCTTTCATCTCCTCCTTCCTTCAGCTTCTGCTTCCCCCTTCCATCCGCCATGGAGAGAGGGAATCCTGGTCCTTCAACGGTGGCGGCGAGGGTCGCCGCTCGACAACACGTCCCTCCTTCTCCTGCACTCGCGGTGGCAGAGCCAGCTGTGAGGGGAAGGGGGAGGGGGCGAGGCCGTGGGCAAGGCCGAGGCGCTCGGGGAAGAGGAGGACGGGACGGCGCGCCGGCCTCGCCTCCACCAGCATTTCCTCCCCCCATGGAGGGCGACATTGGGGATGACCCTTGCGAGTTCTTCGTCAGGCTGCGCCAGCCGCCTCGCCGTCGCCTTCGTCTCCCGACTCCATTCGCGTGGGAGATGGAGTTGGATCTGCCGGAGTCGCTGTGATTGCACATGAGGGGCTGTGGGATCAGCGGCACGCGGGTTCGCGTCGACTTCCCAGCCCCTCACGTGATGTATCTTTGTCGAGGATGGAAGACGTTCGCTCATATCCACCGCTTGACGGAGGGGATCACTCTCCATTTCAAGCTGATGGAGGGTGGCCTTCTCTCCGTCAAGGTCTTTGGGTGCTTTGGGACCCGTGCAAGGTGCTGCGTGGAAAGCTCTTTTGATAGTGAAGACTCCTCCTCGGGCGGGAGTGACGAGGAGGACAGCGGCAGCGACGACAAGGGTAGTAGGCGACAGGATGATGGGTCCGATTAGGTGTCGGGTGCCGCTCCGTGCGGCACCGGCGACCCCATCATCCGCGTCGCCGGCTCTCTAAACTTCTCGGGGTCGTCTCCTTGGGCGGCTGGCGTTGGGAGGCTGCGGTAGAGGAAGAGGGCGGGCGGCAAGGCCGTCAAGTCGAAGTACGCGGGCACCGACGCCTTCGACGCGTGCTGACATCCTGCCGCCTCGTCTTCGAGCTCTGCTTTCGGCGCCGCCATCACCATCCAGCCTTTGGACGGCCACCAAGATGTTCTCTTGGTGTCTTCTGCCACCCGTAGCTCGCCTAGGCGCTCCTTTTGGCTCTTTCGCCTCCTTGGCCTGCCTCCTGAGGAGAGGGACAAGAAAGGGATTACAGGCACCTTATCTCTTTTTAGTTTGTAAGCCTTCGGGCCTTTGTTGAATTTAAAACTTGTAATCCCATCATTCATTTTTTTCATTCCCTATGTACTGTACTTGAGTGGAATATTTTTAATGAAAAAGGGATGCTTGCCGGGTCATTTGTTTGCGGGTGGAACCCACGACAAGGAATAAATCCTTGATATCTTCAAGATAAACATTTCCTTGCCCGGCAATAGGCCTTGCCGTCTCCCCACTTCGCTCGACCTTCCTCACGCATTGGCGGAGGCAGGGATGAGGCGAGTTCTGGCTCCTTGTTTCATCCTTTCGCTGCCGCGACTACGACAAAACTTGGCCCCAGGAACGAGCCCTAGGGCCTAGAGTTATGGGAGCACGGTACCTTAGGGGAAAACGAGGTTTCACATACCTCGGTCCATAATGGAATGCATGATAAGGGATGAAGAACTTATCTGAAGATGCAGCACCCGGCAACCCTGGTTCGCCGTGGGTGAATCTTTGCTCTTGCAGCCCCCGGCGATGCTGGCTTGCCGGGGGCTAGATGCTGGTCTGTTCATCTTCTTTTCCTACCCAAGTGGTTCGGCACGGATATCCGTGTGTCCTGTGAACCAAAGAAGACAAAGGAAAGACAAAGAGACGCACACTCGACCTCTAAGCTAGGGGTTAGTCACCGCTAAGCACTATCAACCCTAACCAAGGACGAGACTCGACCTAGCATGCATGCTATAACTTAGGGCACCAACGCTTCATTTATTTATGCTCAGGGTCTGCGCCTGGCTTTGTACAAAGGGTTACATGCATCATCGGCAATGCTTGTACAAAAGGTGGTTTGCCGGGGGGGCCCATCAAGCCGCGCCTCACGGGTAAAACTTGCGAAGATGCTCAATGTTCCAGGAGTTACTCACCGGAACGGCATCTTCGGTCTCCAGGCGGACTGCGCCAGGCCTGGTGACTCGTATTACCCGATAAGGGCCTTCCCACTTTGGCGTCAACTTGTTGGAATTCTTGGCCGATTGAACGCGCCGAAGGACAAGGTTGCCTTCCTCAAGGCTTCGGGCATGAACCTTGCGGCTATGGTAGCGGTGCAAGGCTTGCTGGTAGCGTGCTGCTCTCACAGCGGCCCGAAGACAATCTTCCTCAAGGAGCATTGCGTCATGTTGCCGCAGTTGCTCTTGCTCAAGCTCATCATAAGCGAGCACTCGAGGTGACCCGTATATGAGTTCAGTGGGGAGAACTGCTTCTGCCCCGTATACTAGGGCAAAGGGTGTCTGGCCGGTGGCTCGATTTGGCGTCGTCCTGATCGACCAAAGAACCGTCGGCAACTCATCAATCCAGCGCCTTCCACTCTTGTGCAGCCTGTCAAAGGTCTTGGTCCTTAAGCCTCGCAGTACTTCAGCGTTTGCCCTCTTAGCTTGACCATTGCTTCGTGGGTGAGCAACGGAAGCGAAACAGACTTTGCTGCCGAGGTCTTGGATATATTGCATGAAGGTGCGGCTTGTGAACTGTGTGCCGTTGTCGGTGATGACCTTGTTGGGTACACCAAAACGGCACACTAGTCCCTTGAAGAACTTGATGGCTGACTGAGCTGTGACTTTCCTCACTGCCTCCACCTCCGGCCACTTTGTGAAACTTGTCGATTGCAACGTACAAGTACTCAAAGCCCCCGACAGCGCGGGGGAAGGGCCCGGTATGTCGAGCCCCCAGACCGAGAAGGGCTAGGAGAGAGGAATGGTTTGAAGGGCTTGAGCTGGCTGATGAAGCTTCTTTGAATAGAACTGACACGCTTCACACCTGGTGACTAGTGTCATCACATCCTGGAGGGCGGTGGGCCAGAAGAAGCCTTGCCGAAATGCCTTGCCGGCAAGGGCCCTTGACCCGATGTGGGATCCACATATGCCTCCGTGTATCTCCGCCAACAGCTCCAGTCCTTCCTCCTGAGGGATACACTTCAATTTCACACCGTTCGGCCTCTTTCTGTATAGGACGTCATCGACGAACTGGTACATGGTAGAGCGACGGGCTACTTTTTCCGCTTCTTCCTGCTCTTCAGGAAGTTCCCCTGTTTGGAGGAATTGGACGGTATCCTATGCCCACGCTGGAGCCTGGGGCTCGACGGCGAGGACTAAAGGCATTTCCTCCGCTATGGGAGCGGCTGTCTCGACGGCAAGAGCTTGACGCTCCGCCGGAGCTAGCCGTCCCGTGGCGGGTTCAATGTCCCTGGCAACATCCTTGCCGGCGGCTCCGGGGAGCTCAGCGGGAAAGTACTTGCCGGGTCCTGATTTCCTCCTCTTGTTCTGCTCTGTTGATGGATCAACGGATGTTTGAGTTAGCTGGAGCACAAAGGTACCTGGTTCCACAGGTAGCTTGAGGGCAGCGCGTTTTGACAGGTAATCGGTGATATCGTTCTCCGCTCGGGGAACGTATTCAGCCTGTATACCGTCGAAACGCTCTTCCAGCTTTCTCACTTCATCGACGTAGGCCTTCATCAACGGGCTCTGGTAGTCCTTGTTGACTTGCTTGACGACGAGCTGCGAGTCGCCCCTGACGATGAGCTACTTGATTCCGAGGTCTGCTGTGATCCTAAGACCGGCAAGCAGCCCTTCGTACTCTGCCGTATTGTTTGTTGACACCTCCCTGGGGAAGTGCATCTGGATCACGTACTTGAGGTGCTCTCCGGTGGGCGCGACAAGCAGTACGCCAGCTCCGGCGCCGTGTAAGGAGAAAGCTCCATCAAAGTACATGATCCAACTGCAACTTGCCTCCTTGCCGGGGAGAGCAATCTCTTGGGCTTCTTGTTTCCGCCGGTGGAGCTCTCTGGCACGTCCTCGACGGGAGCGCTACACTCTGAAGGGGTGCTCTTGCCGGAGTGGGTGCCCGAGGTCTCACCGGTCTTCTTCTTCTTCTTCCCTCCCGGGTCCCAGCGGCAGGAGCAAGTGCCCTAGTGGCGGCAGCTGCTGCAACTGCTTGCTGGTACAGTTGGTCAGCGCAAATCAGTGCATCTTTCTTATCGGAGGGGATGGTGATGATCGTCACAGGTCCTGGCATCTTCAGGGTGTTGTAGGCGTAGTGTGACGCCGCCATGAACTTGGCCAGCGCTGGGAGGCCAAGGATCCCATTGTAAGGCAAGGGGATCTTGGCAAAATCAAACACGATCCTCTTCGTCCTGTGGTTCAGATTGCTCCCAAAAGTCACGGGCAGCATGACCTTTCCCTTAGGTTGGCTTCTTCTCGGGTTGACCCCCTGAAATGTGCCCGTCTCTTCGAGGTCTCCATCAGGAATCTGCAGTTTCTCGATCACGGCAGGCGAAATCAAGTTCAGACCGGCCCCGCCATCAACTAGCATCTTTGTCACCTTGAGGTTGCGTATTGTTGGTGAAACCAACAATGGCAAGCACCCGACCGCAGTAGTGCGATTAGGGTAATCTTCAGTGTCAAAAATGATAGGTGTGCTGGACCACTTCAGCGGCCTTTGGGCATCAAACGACGGCTCTGCCGCTGTAATCTCTCGCGCCCACTATTTAAGCTGGCGGTGAGAAGTCTGCAGCGAGGCGCCGTCGTCGACACACATGGCCTCTGTAGCTTTCTGAAACTCTTGGTCGCCGGATTCGTCGTCCTCTTCGTGATCGTCGTCTTATGGCTTTTTGTCACGGCCACGGGCGGGCCTCTCCTGTTGTTTATCTTGCCGCGACGGCCCGCCTCGCCGTCACGCTTCTTGCCGGACCCCTAAGCACCGTCTTGGCCCTTCTCCTTGTCCCGCCTCTCATATTCAGCCCTCTACTTTTCAGCGAGGAGCTCAACCTGTCGGCAGTCTTGGAGAGCATGGCCTTTGGTGCGATGGATCTTGCAGTATCGCTTGTCAGAGTTTCCTGGCTTCTCGGCAACCGCGAAGGCCCGGCAGGCGACACATCCGGCAATTTCCTTGCCGAGGTCATCTGCCTTGGTTTTCTTGGTGGAGCCGGTGTCATCAGATCCCTCGACGGCAAGCACGGCTTTACCTTTGCGCTTCCTGTTGCGGTGCCGGCCCTTCTTCGCCGGGGCAGCAGTATCTTCATCTGAGGAGTCGGTTTCCACACCGGCGTCTTCGCCGGGGTACTTGCTTCCCTCTTCAGCCCGGGCACATCTGTCAGCAAGAACATAGGGCTCTGCTACATCTTTCACCTTGTTCATTGGCAGCTCTTCGCGCATCTTGCGGTTACGCACGTTCTGATGGAATGCGCTGATGATGGCGGCAGGGGGAACATCAGGGATATTGTACTGTATCCGGCTGAACCTGTGTATATACTTGCGGAGACTCTCGCCTCCCTTCTGGGGAATGATGTGCAGGTCGCTCGCTTGGCCATGGGCATGGTGGCTTCCAGTAAAGGCGCCCACAAACTCATGGCACAAATCCGACCAGGAGGAAATAGTCTACCGGCAAGTGCATCAACCATGACATGGCGTTGGGTTTAAGAGCCAACAGAAAGTAATTCGCAAGCACCTTATCGTCGCGGGCTCCGGCAGCTTGCATCGCAATGGTGTAGATAATGAGGAACTCGGAAGGGTGGGTCTTGCCACTGTACTTTTCGCCCACGTCAGGTTTGAAGGTGCGGTGAGTGGGCCACTGGAACTGCCGCAGCTCACGGGTAAAAGCCGGACAGCCTACCTCGTAAGGTAGGCCTCCAGGGCTCTCCGGTGCCGGGTGGTTCACAGCAGGCCCTGCTCGCCTGTCTGACTAGTGGCGCGCAACGCGCCGGTGCTCGATAGTGGTTCGAGCATCTTCATGTTCTCGTTCCCGAAGGACTTGGCGCTGGTCATAGTGGGTCCGCCGGTCGGACGATGCTATGGAGATTTCGTCGCCCGTAACATCGTGACGGGCTGGCGTCCGCGGTACCGGGCAGGGAGGAGGCGAGTGCATAGTGGTCGCGGCGCCGCCGGCTTTCCTGCCACTGGTGCGTGGGACTCCGTCGGAGCAACGACCCGGGTTCTCCACCGGACTCGGTTCGTCTTTGTTGGCCCCCGCAACAAGGCTTCGGATAGTGGCTCTCCATTCGTCGAGTTTCCCTGTATTGGGAGGAAAATCGAGGAGCAACTGCGCGCGCGCCAGGGCTTCTGCTGGCGTTGGTGGCAGCAAAACCTGCACGGATCGCGACGCGCTTCGACTTGACCATGTCAGAAGGAGCTCTATCACGACCCCGCGGTCGCATGCCATCTTCACCAGCGCCTCGGCGAGCGGGCTGGTCTTCTACCTCCCGGGAGTGGCGCTCGGGGCTCTTCCCGCGGCGACGCCCGGGGTCTTCGGCGTGATTACGCCGTTCTTCGCGCGCTGCTTGAGAGGAGCGCGCCGTCGGCGCCGGCATGGGAGTCTTGGAGGCCCTCGCATCGCCTTCAGGCGGGGTGGCAGCGATCTTGGAAGGCCCCGTGCCACCCGCGGAGGGCCTGGCTCCGTCTTTGGATTTGGTGGCATGCGGCCCGTTACCAGGCGCACGAACATCGCCGCCTCCCAAACTCCGGCTGCTGGGACAGTGTTGGTGTTCGCGAACGGCGCCCCGGGTCCTTTCTGCGACCGGTCCGCTGCTCGCCTGCGTCGGGACAGGATGTCCAGCTTCCGACGGGCCGACCACCACTGTCGTCTTCTTCTTGGGCGCCATGACGATGAAGAAGCGTCGAACTAACTGCTAAAGCCGATTCTCACAACTGCACCCCCTACCTGGCGCGCCAAAGATGTCGGTGGGAATGACACCTATGGGATCACAAGAATCCCTACTACGGTTGCGGGGCGCGGGGTCGTGAGAAGAGCGGATCAAACAGATAGCACACGGTTCGTTTATCCAGGTCCGGACCACGAGGATGCGTAAAACCCTACTCCTGCTTTGGTGGATTGTATATCTGTGTTCTTGAGCTGGCTATGGGGCGTGAGGAGCTCCAAAAAGCCGAATCCTCCTCCTGGTCGCCTCGGGCCTCCTTTTATAGGAAAGGGGTTGCCACAGTGGCACACAGGAGGTGGAAAGGGTACAGTGATATGAGGTTATCCCTTGCATTACATGACAAGGAGCATTTAATGCGTCTTGCCTAGGTGTCCTTGCTTTATCGGGGACGGGGGAGAGCCCTGTCTCGTCCGTCGCCGCTCCCTCTCGTGTCGACACGCGCCCTGGCTAGCGGCGCACGCGGTGCCATGTAGGCAGGCAAGTAGCTGAGGTGGCGCAGTGGTGGGTCTCCACGAAGATCCGCATGCCGCCACGCAGGTGCCTGCCAGCTGGTTGGGTCGGCGGCTGCATGCGAACGGTGGTGGAGGTTTGACTGGCGTGGGCCTGATGGTGGCCCTACGGGTGTTCTTGGCAAGGACCTTGCCGGGGCCCTGGCAAGGGTCTTACCGTGGCGCCTGCTGTCATCCCCGGCAAGGCTCTTGCCGGGGGCCTTGTGGTCCTCCTTGGCTGGGATCCTGCCAAGGATCATCATCTTCTAAAGGGTGTATCTGATCTTGAATGTCTTCACAAAGATCCACATGCTACCACGGGGATGTCTCCCGAATCCTTGCCCCATGGGGGCAGTGGACTCAAGGGTGACTTACTCCGTAGGTGTGGGGCGAGCTGCCACGGCAAGGGTCTTGCCGGGTTTGCTAAAACCGCCTCCCGGCAAGGATCTTGCCGGGGGGGTCCGCTTCGTCCCCTTTGCTCTTTGTGGTCTTGGTCTTGGCGTCGTTCTGCTTCTCCTGAGCTTCGGCCTTACCTTGGCTCACCTCCCTTGCCTTGCTCAGTGTGGTGGTGCCCGTGGCTCAGACTGCCCGTGCACAGTTATAGGGGTACAAAAAGTGTACCCCTCTTTTTGTACACCGACAGCAGGCTTCGCTGCTGGCCTCCGCCGCACTGACTGCGGAGGTGGATATGCTGAAGCAGAACCTCGAGCGGTCCGAGCAAGAGCTCGGCCTAGCCAAGCAGCAAATCGAGGAGAAGGAAGGTAAGAAATACCTTATTAAAATATGTGAAAGGTGCAATTGCAAAAAGTGACAAGATTAACGCGGCTATTGTAGGGGCCACAACTGAGGTGGTGACCCTTAAGCAAGCATTGTCCGAGGCCGAAAAGAGGGCGGCCACGGAGCGCACCGAGCAGGAGAAGCATGAGACGCAGGTTGGCGAGGTGCGGCAAGAGCTCCAGGCTCTCATGAAAAAACATGAGAGTTTGGAGCTTGACTCGAAGACGTGAGAGTCTGAGCTCACGGCGGCCATTGAAGATGCCAAGTCTGCCAAGGCCGAAGCCCAGAAGGCCCTCCAGGAGGTTGAGGAAATAAAAAAGATTGCGGCGGGTAAGGCATTCTTTATGCAAAGCAAACACGTAAAAGTGAATTACTTGTCACTTACCCGAATCCGGAGCTCTCCAGGAGCATTCGCAGACTTGCCCCGTAGCGTGTCGGATGCCGCCGCCTTCTACCGAGCCGAGGAGTGAAGCTCGACGGAGAAGGTGTTCTGGTCTCAATATGCTGAGGCCGAACACCCGGTGCCCTTAAGCGACCAGCTGAAACAGCTGGTCGAGCTCCATAAGGTGGCCGAACAGGTCATGAAGGGCCTCATAGTCCAGTTGTGGCTTGGAGAGGCCATGCCTGGGAGCTACTTCGGGCTGGTGAGGCGGCTGGTGGAGGCCTGTCCAAGGCTCGAAGTCATCAAGTGCTCCGTATGCTTCGAGGGTGCCCGTAGGGCGCTTGCCCGTGCGAAGGTGCACTGGGGCAAGCTAGATGCTGAGAAGCTTGTGAAGGACGGGCCACCGCTGGGCAAGGAGCATCGCAAGCCCGAGATGTATCATGAGGGCGTTCTGAAGGGTGCCCGCCTTGTGGCGGATGAATGTTCCATTAATGTAATTTTTCAGTGAACTCGCTCGTTTTGTCCTCTGTGCTGAAAACTTGTTCATGTGCGTGAAGCAATGCTTTTTGAATTTAAAATATTACCTTCTGTGTGGCCGTTCATCAAATTTGAGAGATGGCGAGTCGTCGGCTTCTGCCCCCATGGCACGAGTGCTGGGGTGTTCGGGATAAACATGAGCGCTCTCTTTCCCATTCTTGGGTGCTTCGAGGGAAGCGCTCAACACAACGAACAAGGCAATCGGACAATAATGCTTGAACACTCTCACATAGCCATAGAATTCTATAATTTTAAATTTAGGCTAAGCCCATAGTGTTCGGAAGACCGAGTTCGGGGCGCTATCCACGCCTAGGCCGGACAAAGCCGACTCCTCGCTCTAAGCGGCATAAGTCTTTAGGGACTCGAAAACCTCTCGAACAGCGACCAGCTCTCGCCTCATCATGACGGTCAGTTTCAGCTTTCTCTACTGAGGTGCTTAGCCCAGCTCAACTGGGGCACAATCGCAGTAGTTCTCCTAGTGCTACCTTAGCGGATATGACGGAACATAAGGTACCAAAACATAGGAGCCGGGCAAACCCAACTATTGACCCAAGACATGATTCGGAGCCGATGCATATAATGCTATAAGTTCAGGGTGCCGCACTTGTGAAAGTGTTCGGACTTCTCACACCATGTTGTGGGGTACTTAAGCCCTTGGCATATTGGCCGTACCAAAGTGTACGGGTGCAACATGTCATTAATGAACATATATTCGTAAAAAAGAGGTAATGCAATAATAGACGGAAGCTACGTGTTGTTTATTTAAAAAAGCTGCGATCAAAGCAGAATGATACAAATAGTGCGATAAGCAAAAGATGGGACTATCAAATATGTCCTTTCCAGGCGCGAGCTGCGGAATGTTATGCGAAACAGGTATACTGCTCGTTATAGAGACCACCTTAGAGTTCTGTAGTGCGGCGTAGCTTTCTGCTTCCCTGGTTGTATCGTTTGTGCGGCAATTGTACTGCCGGACAAGCCTTCTGAAGAATGGAGTCCTGAAAATAAGAGAAAAATAAGAAATCGGCAGCCCCAAGTGCGGTTTAAGCCACGTTTCGGGCGTGCCGTGATGGTGCCCCTCCCCCTGTGCCCATGGTATTTCTAGAGCATAGTTATGTATGCGCAACACTGGTTTCGCAAGTTCACGAGGGCTGGGGTTGGGGCCGCATTGTTACGCTTTCTCGAAACGTGCCAGACGGTCTTGTTGTAGGTTACTCCGGGCGCGCTTGACGGTGTCCGGACGTTTAATGGCCGGACTGGAGAATTGCCTTGAGAGGCTGCTTTGTACTTTCGCTGCGATAGCCACCGTATGCTCCTCCGTTCGGAGAGAGCGTTCGGTGTTTCCATTGACCGGGATGACGCCTCGAGGGCCTGGCATCTTGAGCTTGAGGTATGCGTAGTGCGGCACCGCATTGAACTTGGAAAATGCGGTTCGCCCGAGCAGTGCGTGATAGCCACTACGGAACGGGACTATGTCGAAGATTAACTCCTCGCTTCGGAAATTATCCGGAGATCCGAAGACCACTTCAAGTGTAACTGAGCCTGTACAGTTGGCTTCTACACCTGGTATGACGCCTTTAAAGGTCGTTCTGGTGGTTCTAATCCTCGGGGGATCGATGCCCATTTTCCGCACTGTATCCTGATAAAGCAGGTTCAGGCTGCCGCCGCCGTCCATAAGGACTCTAGTAAGGTGAAATCCGTTAATAATTGGGTCTAGAACCAATGCGGCGAATCCGCCATGAAGGATGCTAGTGGGGTGGTCCCTTCGATCAAAAGTGATCGGGCAGGAAGACCATGGGTTGAACTTTGGGGCGACTGGCTCCATCGCGTATATGTCCCTTAGCACACGCTTCCGCTCCCTCTTAGGGACGTGGGTTGCGTATATCATGTTCACCGTCCGCACTTGTGGGGGAAAACCTTTCTGTCCACTGTTGTTCGGCGGCCGGGGCTCCTCCTCGTCATTGCTATGCTGCCCCTTGTCTCTGCTTTCAGCATTTAACTTGCCTGCCTGCTTGAACACCCAACAATCCCTGTTGGTGTGATTGGCTGGTTTTTCGGGGGTGCTATGTATCTGGCATGAGCGGTCGAGTATTCGGTCCAAACTGGACGGGCCCGGAGTGTTTCTTTTGAATGGCTTTTTCCGCTGACCGGGTTTAGAGCCATTGAATCCGGCATTAATTGTCGTATCCTCAGTATTGTCGCCGTCAATGCGGCGCTTTTGCTTCTTGCGACGCGACCTGCCACTGGTGTCCTTGGTATCCGAATTACCAGGGCTCTTGGTCATGTTATTGCTGCAAGCTAGCCAGCTGTCTTCTCCCACGCAAAAGTGGGTCATAAGTGTCGTGAGGGCTGCCATAGATTTCGGCTTTTCCTGTCCTAGGTACCGTGCAAGCCACTCGTCGCGGATGTTATGCTTGAAGGCTGCTAGGGCCTCTGCGTCCGGACAGTCGATGATTTGATTTTTCTTGGTTAGGAACCGTGTCCAGAATTGTCTAGCCAGTTCCTCTGGCTGCTGAATTATGTGGCTTAGGTCATCGGCGTCTGGTGGTCGCACATAAGTGCCCTGGAAATTGTCGAGGAATGCGGCTTCCAGGTCCTCCCAACAACCAATTGATTCTGCTGGCAAGCTGTTAAGCCAATGCCGGGCTGGTCCGATCCTGTTGGCAAGCTATTAAGCCAATGCCGAGCTGGTCCTTTAAGCTTGAGTGGGAGGTATTTGATGGCGTGGAAATCATCGCCGTGGGCCATGTGGATATGAAGGAGATAATCCTCGATCCATACCGCAGGATCTATTGTGCCATCATATGATTCAATATTTACGGGTTTGAAACCCTCAGGGATTTGATGATCCATTATTTTGTCTGTGAAGCATAGTGGGTGTGCGGCGCCTCTGTATTGGGATATATCACGACATAGCTCCAATGAGCTTTGTCTACTGTGTTCGGCCCTGCCGAATTTGTGGCCGGCGTGATGGTTACCGTCTCGAGCCGTGGGGCGCCCACGCGATCCGTAGATTGATCTTGTTTGCCTTGCCTTGTCCTCCAACATATCTCATAAGTCCGGCGCATATTCTCGTGCCTTGGTACGGGGTGCGGCTTGAGTGGAGGGCCGAGAGGCCTCTTTGTCGCGGCCACGAGGTGGCCGGTCGGCCGCATCAAGTGCTTCCTCCTCTAATCGGGGTAGCAACCTGCGCTTTGGGTAGCTCTTGGAGGGGCGTTCGAGTTTATGCTCTTCAGCCGCAAGGACTTCAGTCCATCTGTCGACTAGCAAAGCTTGATCAGCTCTAAGCTGTTGCTGTTTTTTCTTGAGGCTTCTTGCCGTGGCCATAAGCCTGCGTTGAAAACGCTCTTGCTCGACGGGATCCTCTGGCACAACGAATTCGTCGTCGTCGAGGCTTGCCTCGTCTTCAGAGGGAGGCATATAATTATCGTCCTCGACCTCTCTGTCTGCCGCTCTCTCATGAGGGCTGGTTTCTCCATCCTCCTATGCTAAATCTTGCTGGAGGGGGTTTTCTTTGGCACTTCCTGGAGTATTATTATCTCCCGTGCTGGAATCACCGTATTTGTTTTGGCGGGATTTTGAGCGGCGCCGCTGACGCCGGCGCTTAGGCTGTTTCTTGGAGGGGTCATCCTCCGCTGTTCCATCACCGTCTCCTTCTTTTGGGGTGTCCACCATGTATATGCCATATGATGAGGTGGCTTTCCAGGGCCTGATAGGCGCTGGTTCTTCATCGTCTCCTTCATCGGCGTCCATATCGTCGATGTCTTCCGAGTCGAAGTCGAGCATGTCGGTTAAGTCGTCAACAGTGGCTACAAAGTGGGTGGTGGGTGGGCTTTGAATTTCTTCATTGTCCGAATCCCAACCTTTCTGAACGTAGTCCGGCCAGGGCTCTCCTGATAAAGAGAGAGACTTCAGGGTCTTCAGAATATCGCCGAAAGGCGAGTGCTGAAAGATGTCCGCGGCAGTAAACTCCATAATCGGCGCCCAATCAGATTCGATCGGCAGGGGCGTGGAGGGTTCGGAGTCCGGAGAGGAGTCTGGCTCCTTGGAGTCACGAGTCTCGCAGAGTGCGGGGCTGGTGTTCGGCTCGATCGCCGTTGGGATCGGAGCCCCCGAGGCGGCGGCCAACCACCCAACCTCGATCAGCGCAGTTGGCTCCGAATTAAGGGTCGAAGCCGATGCGGGTGCGGCCTCCAGGGCACTGTTCGGCGGCAGAGCTAGATCATGCTCGTCGTGACATGTGGCGCGCTCGGCAGTGGCTCGAATCCGTCGAAGATCAAGTCCCCGCGGATGTCAGCCGTGTAGTTTAAACTTCCAAATCTGACCTGACGGCCAGGGGCATAGCTTTCGATCTGCTCCAGATGGCCAAGTGAATTGGCCCGCAGTGCGAAGCCGCCGAAGACGAAGATCTGTCCGGGGAGGAAGGTCTCACCCTGGACTGCATCGCCATTGATGATCGTAGGAGCCATCAAGCCTGACGGCGACGACATAGAGGAACTCTCAATGAAAGCACCAATGTCGGTGTCAAAACCGGCGGATCTCGGGTAGGGGGTCCCGAACTATGCATCTAGGCCGGATGGTAACAGGAGGCAAGGGACACGAAGTTTTACCCAGGTTCGGGCCCTCTCGATGGAGGTAAAACCCTACGTCCTTCTTGATTAGTATTGATGATATGGGTAGTACAAGAGTAGATCTACCACGAGATCGGAGAGGCTAAACCCTAGAAGCTAGCCTATGGTATGATTGTTGTTATGTATGTTGTCCTACGGACTAAAACCCTCCGGTTTATATAGACACCGGAGAGGGTTAGGGTTACACAAAGTCGGTTACAATGGTAGGAGATCTGCATATCCGTATCGCCAAGCTTGGCTTCCATGCCAAGGAAAGTCCCTTCCGGACACGGGACAAAGTCTTCAATCTTGTATCTTCATAGTCCAGGAGTCCGGCTGAAGGTACAGTCCGGCCATCCGGACACCCCCTAATCCAGGACTCCCTCAGAACCCAATAAGCACGGCTAGTTACATAGTTCATATGTGTACATGATGGAAAGTAAATATCAACCATGAGTGACTAATATCTTGATGGAAAACTCGATACTATGGAATACTAGGGATTTTATTTGCATGGTTGGAAATACTAGCAATGTTCATGTGTGTTGCAACGAATCATAATTAGAATAGTACTTATTCACAAACTTGATACAAAACACTCTAATTTTGATATACATATATCACTAGAGATATATTATGTTTCAATTAGAATATATTCCTTGGGCTGTTTTGGTGAGGTCAGGGAGGGATGTGGTTGGTTTTAAGATTCTAATTATGGGTTTTTCTGCAAATTGATAGACAAGTGGGATGTTTGTGAGAAAAGGCAACAACTTACCTCACAGTCATTAGATGTAGATCTAATGGTCAGAAACGAGGGATGGCAGACACACCATCATCACCAACTTAGTCTTCTGTAGGAGTACTAGCAAGATCCGTGCATTGCACGAAACATCAAGATGCATTTTCTACAAAAACACTCGTTGTGATTGACCCATTGTCGGTGTGAAAACCGGCGGATCTCGGGTAGGGGGTCCCGAACTGTGCGTCTAAGGCTGATGGTAACAGGAGGCGGGGAACACAATGTTTACCTAGGTCCGGGCCCTCTCGACGGAGGTAATACCCTACTTCCTGCTTGATTGATCTTGATGACATGAGTATTACAAGAGTTGATCTACCACGAGATCATATAGGCTAAACCCTAGAAGCTAGCCTATGATTATGATTGTTGTTGTCCTACGGACTAAACCCTCCCATTTATATAGACACCGGAGGGGTCTAGGGTTACACAGAGTCGGTTACAAGGGAGGAGATCTACATATCTGAATTGCCAAGCTTGCCTTCCACGCAAAGGACAGTCCCACCCGGACACGGGACGAAGTCTTCAATCTTGTATCTTCATAGTCCTACAGTCCGGCCAAAGTATATAGTCCGGCTGTCCGAGGACCCCCTAATCCAGGACTCCCTCAGTAGCCACTGAACCAGGCTTCAATGACGATGAGTCCGGCGCGTAGATTGTCTTCGGCATTGCAAGGCGGGTTCCTTCTCCGAATACTCCATTGAAGATTTTGAATACAAGGATCGTGTCTAGCTCTGTAAAATAAATTCCACATACCACTGTAGAGAGTATATTATTCCACAAATCTAATCTGCTGACAACTTTTTATAACGTGACGTCCTGCCGTGGCCTGGTCATTACGAACCATTTTTCCCTGCTGTCGGTGTACTAGTGTAGGGGTACCCTAGTATCCCGAACTTGTGCACGGGCAGTCGCAGCATCCCGCGGCAAGGCTTGCCGGGTGACCGCCAAGGTCCTCCGTGGTTCCTTTGGAGCCATTCAAGGACAAAGTATCCAAGCCAAGGAGACAAGACCCCGGCAAGAGGAGCTTGCCGGGAAGGCCAACCAAGGCATCTCAAGGAACTTGCCGCGACGCGCCACGCGTCCCGGCAAGGCCCGGTGAGCGACAAGCTCCCGGACACGACAAGACAACGACCGCGGCAAGGCGCTTGCCGCGGCAAGCCACCACTCTGTGTCCGCGCTCCAGCACATCCACCAACGTGTCGCTCTGGGACCCTTCCAGGCGTACATGGCGGGGGGCTGTGCAGCCAGCGGTGCGCGGTGGCAAGTGGCGCTGACAAGATTGCCATCGTGGCGAGCGGTGGCGTCCCTGACGGTCCCTTTTGCACTATTTGAGCGACGCAGACAGGCATTTAATGCCTTTGTCCCCTGCCGTCAGGGTTAGGTATGATACACTATAGCAGGTAGCTGTACCAACCGCAACACCTTTCCATTTTTACCCTTGTCTACGTTGCCACCTCTCGGTGACCCCTTGAGCATATAAAAGGAGGCCCATGCGTAACATAGAGAAAAAGGTTAGGAGGAAGAGAACACTCACGCTCGGTCTCGTTAGCCGCTGGGGTGTACTGTAGCACTCCGCGCTCCCGAGCAAGAACTCAATACAAACCACAAAGCAGGAGTAGGGTTTTACGCATCCGTGCGGCCCGAACCTGGGTAAACTGCTCGTGTGCTTCGCCTCGATCCGCTCTTCGTGCGACCCTCGCCCCCACCGAAACAAAAGGGACTCGGTCCGCCGGTCCCATAGGTGCTCGTGGATCAATCCCCCGACATCTGCCTGCCACTGCACGTGTTGCGAGGCGGTTTTATTGGCACGTCTTGTCGAAGCAGAGATCGTGTTCCCCTTATAATGGGATTCTCATCAATACGGATATGGGTAACCCAACAGTGCCATCAATAGCAGCGCTTGGGGAATAAGCGATTTTATGGGGCAAGTATGGAGGCGCACAGTTTCTACCGCCTTTATAAAGGGACAAGGATGCCTCTTTTTTACCCACGCCTTCTTCTTCCCCTGCCCATCCATTCTCGCGCACTCGAGCTCCAGCGCCCAAGTTCTCATTTTCTTCGCAAAGCCATTCCAAACATGTCCGGAGCGGGAGGCAAGTGGATGGTCTCCTCCGTTACGGAGGAGAACATTACGAAGCTCCGGGAAGCCGGATACCTGGCCGCAGACATCGCGCACTGGCTCCCAGTCGCAGGGCAAATTGTCCCTACTCTAGAACCCCAGGAGAGGGTGGTATTCCTCACCCACTTCGTCCGTGGACTGGGATTTCCCCTCCACCCATTTGTTTGTGGGCTCATGTTCTACTATGGGCTGGACTTCCATGATCTGGCCCCCAATTTCATCCTCAACATCTCGGCGTTTATCGTCGTGTGCGAGGCCTTCCTCCGCATCAAGCCCCACTTCGACCTGTGGCTGAAGACCTTCAACATGAAACTGAAGGTGGTGGTAGGACAGAAAGCGGAGTGCGGAGGCGCCATGGTGGGTAAAATACCCAACGTCACCTGGCTCGAAGGCTCCTATGTGGAGACCGTGAAGGGGTGGAAATCGGGGTGGTTCTACATCACCGAGCCGCGCGACACCAACTGGGTGGCGGCCCCCGAATTTTGATCCGGCATCCCGACGCGGCTCACCTCCTGAAAAGAGAAGGGCCTATCCTGGGGTTCATCGGTAGAGCTGACAGGACTCTAGAACTATGTTAAAATATGATAAGAAAGAAAATCAAGCTTGTCAATGTGGTCCAGGTCATGCTCTTCCGCCGGATCCTTCCGTGTCAAAGACAGGCATTCAATATGTGGGAGATCGACCCGACCAAGCACCGGACATTGCGAGAGCTTTTCGACACAATGCACAAAGACGTATGGAAGGTGCTGTTCAAGGCCGCTGAGGTACCTCCTCGCCTTACCGAGGATCGCGGACTCAACGCAAAGCGCCCCGCCAATCCGGTAAGCTCTTTATATCTCATAAGATATTCCTTTCCCCAGCATAATCATGTGAGGGATCTGAGCCTCCACGCCATTTTAACAGGACTGGGTAGTGACAGCGGAGCGGATCGATTATCCGGCCCCATTGCCCGAAGAAACAACAAGGGCTCTCTTAACGGAGATGTTGGTTCCGGCGCCCAATGAGGCGCCGGAGAAGAAGGCCAAGAAGAAGGCCGCGGGGACCAGGAAAGGTCTCCGGCGCAAGGTTATCAGACTCATCGTCCGGAAACACCGAGGCGCACTCCTCCCATGAAAATGAGGAGGAGGAAGAGGAAAGTCCTCTCCCCCCAACCGGGGAGGACAAGAAAAGGAAGGCCGCCCCATCTGGGGAGGCCGAAGGGTCGAAGAAGGGAAGGACCCTCCTTCCGGACCACTCCACAATAGCCGCTTACAACGACGAGTAGTGGTTGCCCAGGGACAAGCCCCTGGAGAAGTTGTAAGTATCCGGATATTATAATAGTTCTGGTATGTTTTGTTTTATTGCTTCTTATCGTGTCGAACATGATCATGCAGTCCATCCAAAGCCCATATCGACATATCTTCTTCGGATGAGTCTTTGGGCCAGTCGGCGATGAACATCGATTCACTCCCGACAGCCACCTCCCCCCGGCCCACTAACGTCGTCGAGGTGTTGTCTCAAAGGGCATCGGATCGAGGCGACATCCCAGATGCCGAGCGCATGGGGGTCAGACTCCCGTGGGTCTTAATGACGGGGACCGCAGAAAGTTCGGCCCCCAACCGGATATTGCGCCGGACCCACCAGTGGTTCCGGATTCTGTCAGGCGACCCCTTGCTAAGGGGGGTGAGCCGTCTATGCCGATGGCCTTTGTCCATCTAGAGGCATTGGACAACTTGCCGGAAGCCCTTCATGGTGCTTCCATTGATGAAGAGCACCACACTATCATGAGTGCGGTGGTCGAGAAGGTTCGGTCCCCCAAAAGCGGATTGACCGAAGCCTGTGCCAGCCTCCTAACATGCTTTGAGGTAAGTAATCGAATTATGAGAAAATATCACAACATAGACAGTAGCCCATGATGCTCTGTTTGGTGTTCGCAAAGAAAGGCCGAACCAAGGATCAAATAACAATCACATGAGTCTAATCAGAATATGTCTTTGTGAATAAGCAGGCTTCACTGCTGGCCGCTGCCGCTCGTACTACGGAGGTCTCCGGACTGAAGCAGGGCCTTGAGCGGTCCGAGGAAGAGCTCGGCCTTACCAAGAGGTAGCTCAAAGAGAACAAAGGTAAGTGATACCCCGTCTGTATATCGATAAAGAAATAAGTGGTTATTAGATCATAGGATCATCATGTATTTTGCTAGGGGCCACGACCGAAGTGGCGGCCCTGAAGAAGGCGTTGTCTAAGGCCGAAGACAGAGTAGCCCAGGAGCGCATCGAGCGCGAGAAGAAAGAGGCCCGAGTCGGCGAGGTTCAGCAAGAGCTCTAGGATTTCGTCAAGAAATTCGAGCCCTTGGAGTGTGACTCTAAGATGCAGGGGTCCGAGCTTGCGAAGGCCCTCGAGAACGCACAAAATGCCAAGGCCGAAGCTCAAAAGTCCCTCCAAGAGATTCAGGCGGTCAAAAAGATAGTGGCGGGTAAGGCATTCATTATGCAAAGAAAGCATGTGAAGGAAACTTTCCTTTTACTTATCCGAATTCAGAGCTCTCCAGGAGCGTTCGCAGATCTACCCAGCAGTGTATCGGATGCCGCGGAGTTCTACTGGGCCGAGGAAGGGAGCTCGACATAAAATTTGTTCTGGTCTCAATATACTGGGACCGAACATCCGGTGCCCTTGAGCGACCACCTGAAGCAACTAGTCGAGCTTCACAAGGCGGCCGAACTGGCCATGAAGGGTCTCATACTTCGGATGTGGCCTGGCGAGCCCCTGCCTGGCAGCTACTTCGGCCTGGTAAAGCGGATTGTGAACGCCTGCCCATGGTTTGAAGTCATAAAGCGGTCCATCTGCATTGAAGGTGTGCGCAGGGCCTTTGCCCGTGCGAAAGTGCACTGGGCGAAGATGGACGCCGAAAAGCTAGTGAAGGAGGGGCCACCGGAGGGCTAGGAGCATCGCCACCCCGAAAAGTATTATGACAGTGTCCTGAAGGGTGCCCGCCTTGTGGCGAAGGAATGTGCTAAGGATGTAATATTTGAATGAATGTACTCATGTGATCCTATAATATGAAAGCGAGTTTATGTGTGCTATATAACGCTTGTCGAATTAAAATATTACCTTCTGTGCAGCCGTTTATAAAATCTGAGAGTTGGCCAGTCGTCGGCTTCTGCCCCCATGTAACTAGTACTGAGGTGTTCAGGATAAATCTTAAACACTCTTTATCCAAAAAAATTGGTCCTTTAAGGAGGTGTTTAGCACAGCGAACAAGGCAATCGGACTATACAGCTTTATCACTCTCACTTAGCCATAGAAGTCTACAATTTTAAATTTTGGCAAAGCCCCTAGTATTTGGAAGGCCGAACTTGGGGCGCTATATACGCCTTAATCGGACAAGGCCGATTCCTCGCCCGAAGCGGAAAAAATCTTTAAGGATTTGAGACCTCTCGAATAGTGACCAGCTCTCGCCACATCATGACAGTCAGTTTTCGGCTTTCTCTACTGAGGTGCTTCTCTGGAAGAACTGGGACACAATCGCAGTAGTTCTCCCAGTGCTACCTTAGCTCATATAGCGGAACGTAAGGTACCCAAACATGGGAGCCGGGCAAACCCAACTATTGACCCAAGACATGATTCAGAGCTGATGCATATAATGCTATAAGTTCGGGGTGCCGCACTGTCGAAAGTGTTCGGACTTTTCTTGCCGTGTTATGGGGTACACTGAAGCCCCTGACGCACTAGACGTACCAGAATGTACGGTTGCAATTTGTCGTAAATGAGAAGACAGGGAAAAAGATGAAGAAAGGCAATAATAAGCTAATGATGTGCATTGTTATTTAAATGATACGTCAAAGCGTATGTATTCAAGTAGTGCAATAAGCAAAAATAGGACTATTTGGCATGTCCTATCCAAGGGCAGGCTGCGTGTGGGTATGTAAAACAGGTATAGCGATCGTTATCAGAGACCAGCTGGGGATTCCCTTGTACGTCAAAGCTTCCTGCTTCCTTGGTGTTTCCTTCCCGTGATGGGTCTGATAATCAGGGTAATGGAGAGGGCCTTCAGAGAATAGGGTCCTGAAAGGAAGAAAATGGTAAATATATATGGGTACTGAGGCGGTTGAGCCGCATTGTGGGCCGTGCCATAGCCGTGCCTCCGCCTATGCCCATGGCATCTTGTATGCGTAATTATGGACGCGCGGCGCAAATTTCGCTGCTTGATTGGGACTAGGACGGAGGCCGAATTGCTAGGAAAGCTCAGAACGTGCCGGGCGATCCTATTGCAGGGTACTCCAGACTCGCTTGAAGGTGTCCGGGGGCTTTATCGTTGAATTGGCGGTTAGCCTCAGAAGGCTGCTTTGTACTTCTGCTGCGAGGGCCGCAGTGTGCTCCTCCGTACAGAGCGAGCGTTCTGTGTTTCCACTAACTGTTATAACCCCGCGAGGTCCTGGCATTTTGAGCTTGAGGTATGCATAATGCGGTACCACATTGAATCTGGTGAATGCGGTTCGTTCGAGCAGTGCGTGATAGCCACTGTGGAAGGGGACGATATCGAAGATCAACTCCTCGCTTCGGAAGTTGTTCGGGGATCCGAAGACCACTTCTAGTGTGATTGAGCCCGTGCAACAGGCCTCTACACCTGGTATGACCCCTTTAAAGGTGGTTTTTGTGGGTTTGATCCTTGAGGGGTCGATACCCATTTTGTGCACTGTATCCTGATAGAGCAGGTTTAGGCTGCTGCCACCATCCATAAGGACTCGAGTGAGGTGAAATCCGTCGATGATGGGATCAAGGATCAATGAGGCAGAACCGCCATGACGGATACTGGTAGGGTGGTCCCTGCAATCGGAAGTGATCGGACAAGAAGACCATGGGTTGAACTTTGGGGTGACTGGCTCCATCGCATAGACGTCCCTTAGTGCACGCTTCCGTTCCCGCTTGGGAATATGGGTTGCGTATATCATGTTCACGGTTTTCACTTGGGGAGGCAATTTCTTCTGTCCTCCTGTCTTCAGCGGCCGGGGCTCCTCCTCGTCGTCTCTATGCAGCTCCATTTCCTTGTTTTCGGCATTCAACTTGCCGGCCTGTTTGAACACCCAGAATTCTCTGTTGGTGTGGTTGGCTGGTTTATCGGGGGTGCCGTGAATTTGGCACGAGAGATCGAGTATATGGTCCAAACTGGACGGGCCCGGATTGCTTCTTTTGAACGGCTTTTTCCGCTGACCGGATTTAGAGCCACTGCATCCAGCATTGGCTGCCGTGTCTTCGGTGTTGTCACTGTTGTTGCGGCGCTTGTGTCTGTTGCGATGTGGCTTGCTGTTGCTATCGCTGGCATCTGAATTGCCAGGATTCCTTGATGTGTTATTGCTGTGAGCCAGCCAGCTGTTCTCGCCCGCACAAAAGCGGGTCATGAGTGTTGTGAGGGCTGCCATGGACTTCGGCTTCTCTTGGCCGAGGTGTCGGGCGAGCCACTCGTCACGGATGTTATGTTTAAATGCCGCTAAGGCCTCAGCATCCGGACAGTCGACAATTTGGTTCTTTTTAGTTAGGAACCGAGTCCAGAATTTCCTGGCTGACTCCCTACTACCTCTTGAGCACTGCGTTGGTTTTCCCTGAAGAGGAAGGGATGATGCAGCAAAGTAGCGTAAGTATTTCCCTCAGTTTTTGAGAACCAAGGTATCAATCCAGTAGGAGGCTACGTGCGAGTCCCTCGCACCTGCACAAAACAAATAAATCCTCGCAACCAACGCAAATAGGGGTTGTCAATCCCTATAGGGCCACTTACGAGAGTGAGATCTGATAGATATGATAAGATAATATTTTTGGTAGTTTTATGATAAAGATGCAAAGTAAAATAAAGGCAAAGTAAATAGAAAAGGAAATAACTAAGTAGTAGGAGATTAATATGATAAAGATAGACCCGGGGGCCATAGGTTTCACTAGTGGCTTCTCTCGAGAGCATAAGTATTCTACGGTGGGTGAACAAATCGCTGTTGAGAAATTGACAGAATTGAGCATAGTTATGAGAATATCTAGGTATGATCATGTATATAGGCATCACGTCCGAGACAAGTAGACCGACTCCTGCCTCCATCTACTACTATTACTCCACTCATCGACCGCTATCTAGCATGCATCTAGAGTATTAAGTTAAAAACAGAGTAACGCCTTAAGCAAGATGACATTATGTAGAGGGATAGATTCATGCAATATGAAGAAAACCCCATCATGTTATCCTCGATGGAAACAGTACAATACGCACCTTGCTGCCCTTACTGTCACCGGGAAAGGACACCGCAAGATTGAACCCAAAGCTAAGCACTTCTCCCATTGGAAGAAAGATCAATCTAGTAGGCCAAACCAAACTGATAATTCGAAGAGACTTGCAAAGATAACCAATCATACATAAAAGAATTCAGAGAAGATTCAAATATTATTCATAGATAGACTTGATCATAAACCCACAATTCATCAGTCTCAACAAACACACCGCCAAAAGAAGATTACATCGAATAGATCTCCATAAGAGAGGGGGAGAACATTGTTTTGAGATCCAAAAAGAGAGAAGAAGCCATCTAGCTACTAACTATGGACCCGTAGGTCTGAGGTAAACTACTCACACTTCATCGGAGAGGCTATGGTGTTGATGTAGAAGCCCTCCGTGATCGATGCCCCCTCCGGCGGAGCTCCGGAACAGGCCCCAAGATGGGATCTCATGGATACAGAAAGTTACGGCGGTGGAATTAGGGTTTTGGCTCCGTTTGATATTCCTTTTCTTCAAAACCCTAAAACAGGCAAAAAACAACAATTCTGGGCTGGGCCTCCGGTTAATAGGTTAGTCCCAAAAATAATATAAAAGTGGATAATAAAGCCCAATAATGTCCAAAACAATAGATAATATAGCATGGAGCAATCAAAAATTATAGATACGTTGGAGACGTATCAAGCACCCCCAAGCTTAATTCCTGCTCGTCCTCGAGTAGGTAAATGATAAAAACAGAATTTTTGATGCGGAGTGCTACTTGGCATAATTTTAATGTAATTCTTCTTAATTGTGGTATGAATACTCAGATCCGAAAGATTCAAGACAAAAGTTCATATTCACATAAAAAATAATACTTCAAGCATACTAACAAAGCAATTATGTCTTCTCAAAATAACATGGCTAAAGAAAGTTATCCCTACAAAATCATATAGTCTGGCTATGCTCTATCTTCACCACACAAAATATTTAAACCATACACAACCCCGATGACAAGCCAAGCAATTGTTTCATACTTTTGAAATTCTCAAAACTTTTTCGATTTTCATGCAATGCATGAGCGTGAGCCATTGATATAGCACTACAGGTGGAATAGAGTGGTGGTTGTGGAGAAGACAAAAAGGGGAATATAGTCTCACATCAACTAGGCGTATCAACGGGCTATGGAGATGCCCATCAATAGATATCAATGTGAGTGAGTAGGGATTGCCATGCAACGGATGCCCTAGAGCTATAAGTATATGAAAGCTCAAAAAGAAACAAAGTGGGTGTATATCCAACTTGCTTTCTCATGAAGACCTAGGGCAATTTGAGGAAGCCCGTCATTGGAATATACAAGCCAAGTTCTATAATGAAAGATTCCCACTAGTATATGAAAGTGATAACATGAGAGACTCTCTACTATGAAGATCATGGTGCTACTTTGAAGCACAAGTGTGGTAAAAGGATAGTAACATTGTCCCTTCTCTCTTTTTCTCTCATTTTTTTATTTGGGCCTTTTCTCCTTTTTTATGGCCTCTTTTCTTCCTTTTTTTTATTTTTCGTCCGGAGTCTCATCCCGACTTGTGGGGGAATCATAGTCTCCATCATCCTTTCCTCACTGGGACAATGCTCTAATAATGATGGTCATCACACTTTTATTTTTCTTACAACTCAACAATTTCAACTCGATACTTCGAACAAAATATGACTCTATGTGAATGCCTCCGGCGGTGTACCGGGATATGCAATGACTCAGCAGTGACATGTATGAAATAATTATGAATGGTGGCTTTGCCACAAATACGATGTCAACTACACGATCATGCTAAGCAATATGACAATGATGGAGTATGTCATAATAAATGGAACGGTGGAAAGTTGCATGGCAATATATCTCAGAATGGCTATGGAAATGCCATAATAGGTAGGTATGGTGTCTGTTTTGAGGAAGGTATATGGTGGGTGTATGATACCGGCGAAAGGTGCGCGGTATTAGAGAGGCTAGCAAAGGTGGAAGGGTGAGAGTGCGTATAATCCATGGACTCAACATTAGTCATAAAGAACTCATATACTTATTGCAAAAATCTATAAGTTATCAAAGCAAAGTATTACGCGCATGCTCCTAGGGGGATAGATTGGTAGGAAAAGACCATCGCTCGTCCCCGACCGCCACTCATAAGGAAGACAATCAATAAATAAATCATGCTCCGACTTCATCACATAACGGTTCACCATACGTGCATGCTACGGGAATCACAAGCTTCAACACAATTATTTCTTAAATTCACAACTACTCATATAGCATGACTTTAATATCACCATCTCTATATCTCAAAACAATTATCAAGTATCAAACTTATCATAGTATTCAACACACTCATAAGAAAGTTTTATTATTAATCTTGTATACCAAGCATATTAAGATTTTAAGAAAATTACCATGCTATTAAAGACTCTCAAAATAATCTATGTGAAGCATGAGAGATCAATAGTTTCCATAAAATAAATCCACCACCGTGCTCTAAAAGATATAAGTGAAGTACTAGAGCAAAATTATATAACTCAAAAGATATAAGCGAAGCACATAGAGTATTCTAACAAATTCCAAATCATGTATGGCTCTCTCAGAAGGGGTGTACAGAAAGGATGATTGTGGTGAACTAAAAAGCAAATACTCAAATCATACAAGACGCTCCAAGCAAAACACATATCATGTGGTAAATAAAAATATAGCTCCAAGTAAAGTTACCGATAGAAGTAGACGAAAGAGGGGATGCCTTCCGGGGCATCCCCAAGCTTTGGCTTTTAGGTGTCCTTAGATTATCTTGGGGGTCCCATGGGCATCCCCAAGCTTAGGCTCTTTCCACTCCTTGTTCCATAATCCATCAAATCTTTACCCAAAACTTGAAAACTTCACAACACAAAACTTAAAATAGAAAATCTCGTGAGCTCCGTTAGCGAAAGAAAATAAAAGATCACTTCAAGGTACTGTAATGAACTCATTCTTTATTTATATTGGTGTTATACCTACTTTATTCCAACTTCTCTATGGTATATAAACTATTTTACTAGCCATAGATTCATCAAAATAAGCAAACAACACACGAAAAACAGAATCTGTCAAAAACAGAATAGTCTGTAGTAATCTGTAGCTAGCGCAGATCTGGAACCCCAAAAATTCTAAAATAAATCATCTTCAAAAATAATTAACTAAATATCACTCTCCAAATAAAGATGATAGCAGTTCTCGTGAGCGCTAAAGTTTCTGTTTTTTACAGCAAGTTCAACAACACTTTCCCCATGTCTTCCCAACGGTTCTACTTGGCACAAACACTAATTAAACACAAAAAACACAACCAAAACAGATTCTAGATAAATTATTTATTACTAAACAGGAGCAAAAATCAAGGAATAAAAAAATTGGGTTGCCTCCCAACAAGCGCTATCGTTTAACGCATCTAGCTAGGCATAACAAGCAAGAATAGATCTAGGTATTGTCATCTTTGGTAGGCAATCTATAAGTGGCTCTCATAATAGATTCATAAGGTAATTTAATTTTATTTCTAGGAAATTGTTCCATGCCTTTCCTTAATGGAAATTGGATTCTAATATTTCCTTCCTTCACATCAATAATTGCACCAATCGTTCTAAGGAAAGGTCTACCAAGAATAATAGGACATGAAGGATTGCAATCTATGTCAAGAACAATAAAATCTAGGGGCACATAATTCCTATTTGCAACAATAAGAACATCATTAATTCTTCCCATAGGTTTCTTAATAGTGGAATCTGCAAGGTGCAAGTTTAGAGAGCAATCATGAAAATCACGGAAACCTAACAAATCACACAAAGTCTTTGGAATCGTGGAAACACTAGCACCCAAATCACATAAAGCATAGCATTCATGATCTTTAATTTTAATTTTAATAGTTGGTTCCCACTCATCATAAAGTTTTCTAGGGATCCAATTCAAGTTTTTCTTTATAAGATTGCATCAAGGCATGAACGATATATTTAGTAAACGCTTTATTTTGACTATAAGCATGAGGAGAATTTAGCATGGATTGCAACAAGGAAATACAATCAATCAAAGAGCAATTTTCATAGTTAAATTCCTTGAAATCCATAATAGTGGGTTTAGCAACATCTAGGGTTTTAATTTTTCAATCCCACTTTTATCAAATTTAGCATCAAGATCAACAAATTCTGAATTCTTGGAACGCCTTCTAGGTAAAGGTGGATCATATTTAGTCCCATCATTATCAAGATTCATATTGAAAAACAAAGATTTAATAGGGGACACATCAATAACTTTTAGATCTTCATCTTTATTTTCATAGCAACTAGAAGAACACGCTCTTATAAAAGGCATCTTTCTTAGCACGCATCCTAGTGGTTCTTTCTTTGCACTCATCAACGGAAATTCTCATGGCTTTGAGAGACTCATTGATATCATGCTTAGGTGGAATAGATCTAAGTTTTAAAAAATCAACATCAAGAGCAATTCTATCAACGTTCCTAGCCAAATCATCAATCTTAAGCAATTTTTCTTTCATCATAGCATTAAAATGCTTTTGCAAAGTAATAAATTCTTTAATATTAGATTCAAAATCAGAGGGCATATTATTATAATTTCCATAAGAATTGTTGTTGGAATTAACATAATTATTAGAGGGATTACTAGGATAAGGCCTAGAGTTGAAATTTCCTCTATACGCGTTGTTACCAAAATTGTTCCTACCAACAAAATTCACATCCATAGATTCACTATTATTCTCAATCAAAGTAGACAAGGGCATATCATTAGGATCAGAAGAAACACTCTTATTAGCAAATAATTTCATAAGTTCATCCATCTTTCCACTCAAAACATTAATTTCTTCTATCGCATGCACCTTTTTATTAGTAGATCTTTCAGTATGCCATTGAGAATAATTAACCATAATATTATCTAGGAGTTTAGTAGCTTCTCCTAAAGTGATTTCCATAAAAGTGCCTCCCGCGGCCGAATCTAAAAGATTTCTAGAAGCAAAATTCAATCCGGCATAAAAATTTTGTATAATCATCCACAAATTTAAACCATGAGTGGGCAATTACGTATCATTAGTTTCATTCTCTCCCAAGCTTGTGCAACATGTTCATGATCAAGTTGCTTAAAATTCGTAATATCGTTTCTAAGGGAGATGATCTTAGCGGGAGGATAATACTTAGAGATAAAAGCATGTTTGCACTTATTCCATGAATCAATACTATTTTCAGGCAAAGACGAAAACCAAGCTTTAGCACGATCTCTAAGCGAAAAAGGAAATAGCTTCAATTTAACAATATCATTATCCACATCTTTCTTCTTTTGCATGTCACACAAATCAACGAAGCTATTTAGATGGGTAGCGGCATCTTCACTAGGAAGGCCGGAGAACGGATCTTTCATGACAAGATTCAGCAAAGCAGCATTAATTTCACAAGATTCAGCATTGGTAAGAGGAGCAATCAGAGTGCTAATAAAATCATTGTTGTTGGTATTGGTTAAGTCACACAATTTAGTATTATCTTGAGCCATCGCGACAAGCAAGCAAACTAACACACAAGCAAACAGAAAGCAAGCGGGCAAAAAGAGGCAAATAGCGAGGGAGGATAGAGAGAGAGGGCGAATAAAACGGCAAGGGTGAAGTGGGGGGAGAGGAAAATGAGAGGAAAATGGCAAATAATGTAATGCGGGAGATAAGGGTATGTGATGGGTACTTGGTATGTTGACTTTTGCGTAGACCTCCCCAGCAACGGCGCCAGAAATCCTTCTTGCTACCTCTTGAGCACTGCGTTGGTTTTCCCCGAAGAGGAAGGGATGATGCAGCAAAGTAGCGTAAGTATTTCCCTCAGTTTTTGAGAACCAAGGTATCAATCCAGTAGGAGGCTACGCGCGAGTCCCTTGCACCTGCACAAAACAAATAAATCCTCGCAACCAACGCAAATAGGGGTTGTCAATCCCTGATAGATATGATAAGATAATATTTTTGGTATTTTGATGATAAAGATGCAAAGTAAAATAAAGGCAAAGTAAATAGGAAGGAAATAACTAAGTAGTAGGAGATTAATATGATAAAGATAGACCCCGGGGCCATAGGTTTCACTAGTGGCTTCTCTCGAGAGCATAAGTATTCTACGGTGGGTGAACAAATTACTGTTGAGCAATTGACAGAATTGAGCATAGTTTTGAGAATATCTAGGTATGATCATGTATATAGGCATCACGTCCGAGACAAGTAGACCGACTCCTGCCTGCATCTACTACTATTACTCCACTCATCGACCTCTATCCAACATGCATCTAGAGTATTAAGTTAAAAAACAGAGTAACGCCTTAAGCAAGATGACATGATGTAGAGGGATAGACTCATGCAATATGAAGAAACCCCATCTTGTTATCCTCGATGGCAACAATACAATACGTGCCTTGCTGCCCTTACTGTCACCGGGAAAGGACACCGCAAGATTGAACCCAAAGCTAAGCACTTCTCCCATTGCAAGAAAGATCAATCTAGTAGGCCAAACCAAACTGATAATTTGAAGAGACTTGCAAAGATAACCAATCATACATAAAAGAATTCAGAGAAGATTCAAATATTATTCATAGATAGACATGATCATAAACCCACAATTCATGAGTCTCAACTAACACACCGTAAAAAGAAGATTACATCGAATAGATCTCCACAAGAGAGGGGGAGAACATTGTATTGAGATCCAAAAAGAGAGAAGAAGCCATCTAGCTACTAACTATGGACCCGTAGGTCTGAGGTAAACTACTCACACTTCATCGGAGAGGCTATGGTGTTGATGTAGAAGCCCTCCGTGATCGATGCCCCCTCCGGCGGAGCTCCGGAACAGGCCCCAAGATGGGATCTCGTGGATACAGAAAGTTACAACGGTGGAATTAGGGTTTTGGCTCCGTTGATATTCCTTTTCTTCAAAACCCTAAAACAGGCAAAAAACAGCAATTCTGGGCTGGGCCTCCGGTTAATAGGTTAGTCCCAAAAATAATATAAAAGTGGATAATAAAGCCCAATAATGTCCAAAACAGTGGATAATATAGCATGGAGCAATAAAAAGTTATAGATACATTGGAGACGTATCACTTCCGGGGCTGTTGGGTTATGTGACTCAAGTCATGAGCATCCAGTGGTCGCACATAAGTGCCCTGGAAGTTGTCAAGGAATGCGTCTTCCAAGTTCTCCCAACTGCCAGTGGAGTTTGTCGGCAGGCTATTCAGCCAATGCCGAGCCAGTCCTTTGAGTTTTAGTGGGAGGTACTTGATGGCATGTAGATCGTCACCGCGGGCCATGTGGATGTGGAGGAGGAAATCTTCAATCCATATCGCGGGGTCTGTTGTACCATCATATGATTCAATGTTCACGGCTTTAAACCCTTCTGGGAATTCGTGATCCATTACTTCGTCGGTGAAGCAAGGGGGTGTGCGGCGCCTCTGTGCCGAGCTATATCGCGACGCAGTTCATACGAGTCTTTTCTGCTTTATTCAGCCTGGCCGGATTTTCTTTTAGTATATCCGGCGTGATGGTCGTCGTCACGCGTTGGGGTGCGCTCCCGTGATCCGTAGATCGATCTTGTATGTCCTGTATTATTTTCCAATACGTCTCGCAGGTCCTGCGTGTAGCCCCGGGCCTTGGTGTTTTTGTTTAACTGGCAACGGGGTGCGGGCTGGACTTCGGTCTGATACGCCACTTTGTCTCGGCCACGAGGTGGCCGGTCAGCCGCATAATATGCTGGTAGTGTAGGCTTTAATGCTTCCTCCTCGAGTTGGGGTAGCAACTTGCGCTTTGGGTAACTATTCGTTGGGCGCTCGGGTTCGTATTCCTCGGCTGCCAGGAGCTCGGTCCATCTATCCGCTATCCGATCTTGATCGTCTTGAAGCTGCTGCTGCTTTTTCTTCAGGCTTTTTGTTGTGGCTATAAGCCGGCGCTTGAAGCGCTCCTGCTCGACGGGATCCTCGGGCACGATGAATTCTTTGTCGCCGAGGCTCACCTCGTCTTCGGAGAGGGGCATGTAATTGTCATCCTCTGATTCTCCATCTATCGCCTGTTCCTTAGGGCTAGCTTGCCCATCCTCCCGCTCGAAGCCTGGATGGAAGGGATTGTCTTCGTCTTCGGCACTATCTGTAGCGTTATTATCTCTTATGCCGGTATCGCTGCTTTTGCTATGGCGGGGCTTAGAGCGGCGCCGATGACGTCGGTGCTTAGATTGCTTCTCGAGGGGATTATCCTCTGTTGCCTTATTGCCATCACTTTCTTTGGGGGTGTCCACCATATATATATATATCGTATGATGAGGTGGCTGTCCCGCACCCTGTGGGAGGTGGTTCCTGTTCTTCTCCTCCATCGTCGTCCATACCTGCTACCTCTTGAGCACTTGCGTTGGTTTTCCCTTGAAGAGCAAAGGGTGACGCAGCAAAGTAGCGTAAGTATTTCCCTCAGTTTTTGAGAACCAATGTATCAATCTAGTAGGAGGCCACGCACAAGTCCCCCGCACCTACACAAACAAATAAATCCTCGCAACCAACGCGATAAGGGGTTGTCAATCCCTACACGGTCACTTACGAGAGTGAGATCTGATAGATATGATGAGATAATATTTTTGGTATTTTTATGATAAATATGCAAAGTAAAATAAATGGCAAAGGAAATAACTAAGTATTGGAAGATTGATATGATGGAAGATAGACCCCGGGGCCATAGGTTTCACTGGTGGCTTCTCTCAAGAGCATAGGTATTCACGGTGGGTAAACAAATTACTGTTGAGCAATTGACAGAATTGAGCATAGTTATGAGAATATCTAGGTATGATCATGTATATAGGCATCACATCCAAGACAAGTAGACCGACTCCTGCCTGCATCTACTACTATTACTCCACACATCGACCGCTATCCAGCATGCATCTAGAGTATTAAGTTCAAGAGAACAGAGTAACGCTTTAAGCAAGATGACATGATGTAGAGGGATAAACTCATGCAATATGATGTAAACCCCATCTTGTTATCCTCGATGGCAACAATACAATACGTGCCTTGCTGCCCCTACTGTCACTGGGAAAGGACACCGCAAGATTGAACCCAAAGCTAAGCACTTCTCCCATTGCAAGAAAGATCAATCTAGTAGGCCAAACCAAACTAATAATTTAAAGAGACTTGCAAAGATAACCAATCATACATAAAAAATTCAGAGAAGATTCAAATATTGTTCATAGATAAACTTGATCATAAACCCACAATTCATCAGTCTCAACAAACACACCGCAAAAGAAGATTACATCGAATAGATCTCCACAAGAGAGGGGGAGAACTTTGTATTGAGATCCAAAAAGAGATAAGAAGCCATCTAGCTAATAACTATGGACCCGTAGGTCTGAAGTAAACTACTCACACTTCATCGGAGAGGCTATGGTGTTGATCTAGAAGCCCTCCGTGATCGATGCCCCCTACGGCGGAGCTCCGGGAAAGGCCCCAAGATGGGATCTCGTGGATACAAAAAGTTACGGCAGTGGAATTAGGGTTTTGGCTCCGTATCTGGTAGTTTGGGGGTATGTAGGTATATATAGGAGGAAGGATTATGTCGGTGAAGCAACAGGGGGCCCACGATGGTGGAGGGCGCACCTCGGGGGGTAGGCGCGCCACCCTACCTCGTGCCCTCCTCGTTGATTGCTTCACGTAGGGTCCAAGTCCTCTGGATCATGTTCGTTCTGAAAATCACGTTCCCGAAGGTTTCATTCCGTTTGGACTCCGTTTGATATTCTTATTCTGCGAAACCCTAAAATAGGCAAAAAAAAGCAATTCTGGGTTGGGCCTCCGGTTAATAGGTTAGTCCCAAAAATAATATAAAAGTGTATAGTAAAGCCCAATAATGTCCTAAACAGAATATAATATAGCATGCAACAATCAAAATTATAGATACGTTGGAGACGTATCAAGCATCCCCAAGCTTAATTCCTGCTCGTCCTCAAGTAAGTAAATGATAAAAACAGAATTTTTTATGTGGAATGCTACTTGGCATAATTTCAATGTAATTCTTCTTAATTGTGGTATGAAAATTCAGATCCGAAAGATTCAAGACAAAAGTTCAATATTGACATAGAAATAATAATACTTCAAGCATACTAACTAAGCAATAACATGGCCAAAGAAAGTTATGCCTACAAAATCATATACTCTGGCTATGCTCTATCTTCACCACACAAAGTATTTAAATCGTGCACAACCACGATGACAAGCCAAGCAATTGTTTCATACTTTTGGTGTTCTCAAACTTTTCAATCTTCACGCAACACATGAGCGTGAGCCATGGACATAGCACTTTAGGTGGAAAAGAATGGTGGTTGTGGAGGATAAAAAAAGGGGAAGATAGTCTCACATCAACTAGGCGTATCAATGGGTTATGGAGATGCCCATCAATAGATATCAATGTGAGTGAGTAGGGATTGCCATGCAACGGATGCACTAGAGCTATAAGTATATGAAAGCTCAACAAAAGGAACTAAGTGGGTGTGCATCCAACTCGCTTGCTCACGAAGACCTAGGGCATTTTGAGGAAGCCCATCATTGGAATATACAAGCCAATTTCTAGAATGAAAAATTCCCACTAGTATATGAAACTGATAACATAGGAGACTCTCTATTATGAAGATCATGGTGCTACTTTGAAGCACAAGTGTGGTAAAAGGATAGTAGCATTGTCCCTTCTCTCTTTTTCTCTCATATTTTTTTATTTGGGCCTTTTCCTTTTTTATGGCCTCTTTTTTATTTGGGCTTCTTTGGCCTCTTTTTTTCCGTCCGGAGTCTTATCCCGACTTGTGGGGGAATCATAGTCTCCATCATCCTTTCCTCACTGGGACAATGCTCTAAAAATGATGATCATCACACTTTTATTTACTTACAACTCAACAATTAAAACTCGGTACTTAGAACAAAATATGACTCTATGTGAATGCCTCCGGCGGTGTACCGGGATTTGCAATGAATCAAGAGTGACATGTACGAAAGAATTATGAACGGTGGCTTTGCCACAAATACAATGTCAACTACATGATCATGCAAAGCAATATGACAATGATGGAGCGTGTCATAGTAAACGGAATGGTGGAAAGTTTCATGGCAATATATCTCGGAATGGCTATGGAAATGCCATGTTAGGTAGGTATGGTGGCTGTTTTGAGGAAGGTATATGGCGGGTGTATGATACCGGCGAAAGGTGTGCGGTATTAGAGAGGCTAGCAATGGTGGAAGGAAGAAAAGTGTGTATGATCCATGGACTCAACCTTAGTCATAAAGAACTCATATACTTATTGCAAAAATCTACAAGTTATCAGAGCAAAGTATTACGTGCATGCTCCTAGGGGGATAGATTGGTAGGAAAAGACCATCGCTCGTCCCCGACCGCCACTCATAAGGAAGACAATCAATAAATAAATCATGCTCCGACTTCATCACATAACGGTTCACCATACGTGGATGCTACGAGAATCACAAACTTTAACACAAGTATTTCTCAAATTCACAACTACTCAACTAGCATGACTCTAATATCACCATCTCCATATCTCAAAACAATTATCAAGTATCAAACTTCTCATAGTATTCAACACACTCATAAGAACATTTTTCTTAATCTTGAATGCCTAACATAATTAAAGCAAATAACCATGCTGTTTTGTAGGACTCTCAAAATAATCTAAGTGAAGCATGAGAGAACAATAGTTTCTATAAAACAAATCCACCGACGTGCTCTAAAAGATATAAGTGAAGCACTAGAGCAAAAACTATATAACTCAAAAGATATAAGTGAACCACATAGAGTATTCTAACAATTTCTGAATCATGCGTGTCTCTCTCAAAATGTGTGTACAGCAACGATGATTGTGGTAAACTAACAAATAAAGACTCAAATAATACAAGACGCTCCAAGCAAAACACATATCATGTGGTAAATAAAAATATAGCTCCAAGTAAAGTTACCGATGGAAGTAGACGAAAGAGGGGATGCCTTCCGGGGCATCCCCAAGCTTTGGCTTTTAGGTGTCCTTAGATTATCTTGGGGTGCCATGGGCATGCCAAAGCTTAGGCTCTTGCCGCTCCTTGTTCCATAATCCATCAAATCTTTCACCCAAAACTTGAAAACTTCACAACACATAACTTAAAGTAGAAAATCTCGTGAGCTCCGTTAGCGAAAGAAAACAGAACACCACTTAAAGGTACTATAATGAACTCATTATTTATTTATATTGGTGTTAAACCTACTGTATTCCAACTTCTCTATGGTTTATAAACTATTTTACTAGCCATAGATTCATCAAAATAAGCAAACAACACACGAAAAACAGAATCTGTCAAAAACAGAACAGTCTGTAGTAATCTGTAGCTAACGCAAGATCTGGAACCCCAAAAATTAGAAAATAAATTTCTGGACGTGAGGAATTAATCTATTAATCATTAGCAAAAATAATTAACTAAATATCACTTTCCAAATAAAAATGGCAGCAATTCTCGTGAGCGCTAAAGTTTCTGTTTTTTACAACAAGATTAAAAAGACTTTCCCCAAGTCTTCCCAACGGTTCTACTTGGCACAAACACTAATTAAACACAAAAAACACAAACAAAACAGAGGCTAGATAAATTATTTATTAAATAACAGCAAGTAAAAATACTGGGTTGTCTCCCAACAAGCGTTTTTCTTTAAAGCCTTATAGTTAGGCATAAGATTTCAACGATGCTCACATGAAAGACAAGAATTGAAGCACAAAGAGAGCATCATAAAACACGTGAGAAACACATCTAAGTATAATATACTTCCAATGAATAGGCATCTTATAGGCAAACAAATTATCAAGGCAAGCAAAAACTAGCATATGCAAGAAAGCAGAAAGAAACAGTAGCAATCTCAACATAACGAGAGGTAATTTAGTAACATGAAAATTTATACCACCATATTTTTCCTGTATCATAATTATTACATGTAGGATCATAAGCAAATTCAACAAAATATCTATCACATAAAATATTTTCAACACGATCCACATGCATGCAAACTTGACATTCTTCCAAAATAGTGGGATTAACATTAACTAAAGTCATGACTTCTCCAAACCCACTTTTATAAAAAAAAAGTCATAAGATTGAACATTCTCCAAATATGTGGGATCTAAAGTTGACACTCTTCCAAACCCACTTTCAATAATATTGCAAACACTATTATCAATCTCATATTTATCATGGGGCTTAAATATATTTTCAAGAACAAAAGAAGAATCACCCCAATCATGATCATTGCAACAAGTAGAGGTCATAGCAAAACTAGCATCCCCAAGCTTAGGGTTTTGCATATTATTAGCACAATTTATATCAATATAATTTATACTATCATCATTGCAATCATGCTTTTTATTCAAAGATCCATCGGGAATCACTCCATAAGGTACTTTATCACAATTTTTAGATTCACGAATTTCAAGCAAAACTTCATAAAGATAATCTAGTGCACAAAACTCACTAGCAATTGGTTCATTACAATTGGATCTCTTAAAAAGATTAGCAAGCGGATGAGGATCCATAGATCTTAGGTTCTCTGTTTAGTAATAAATAAACAATTAATCCAACCAAACTAGCAAACGAGCCAAGCAAGACATCAAAGCAAACTAACACACAAGCAAACAGAAAGCAAGCGGGCAAAAAGAGGCAAATAGCGAGGGAGGATAGAGAGAGAGAGGGCGAATAAAACGGCAAGGGTGAAGTGGGGGAGAGGAAAATGAGAGGCAAATGGAAAATAATGTAATGCGGGAGATAAGGGTTTGTGATGGTGTAACACCCCGGATATGATTTACCTAATATGTATCCAACTCTTGCCGTTTCCGGCGTTAAGTTATTTTATTTTCTCGGGTTCGGATTTTTGTCTCCGTGTGTTGTTGTCGTTGTCATGCATCTCATATCATGTCATCATGTGCATTGCTTTTGCATACGTGTTCGTCTCATGCATCCGAGCATTTTCCCCGTTGTCCGTTTTGCATTCCGGCGCTCCGTTCTCCTCCGGTGGTCATTTCTAGCTTCTTTTCGTGTGTGGGGGTTAAACATTTCCGAATTGGACCGAGACTTGCCAAGTGGCCTTGGTTTACTACCGGTAGACCGCCTGTCAAGTTTCATACCATTTGGACTTCGTTTGATGCTCCAACGGTTAACCGAGGGACCGAAAAGGCCTCGTGTGTGTTGCAGCCCAACACCCCTCCAATTTGGCCCAAAACCCACCAAAACCCTCTCCATCATCTAGAGCGTTCGATCACGATCGCGTGGCCGAAAACCGCACCTCATTTGGACTCTCCTAGCTCCTCCTATGCCTATAAATACACCCCCCTCCGAAATTCTCGGTTCCCCTCTCCCGAAAACCCTAGATCCATTTTTCCCCGGCGCCGTCGGATGAAATCTCGCAGGCCGGACATTTCCGACCCGCGCCGCCGCCGCCATGTGTCGCCGTCCGAGTGGTCATCCGCCTCCTCCACCGCGCGGCCCGGGGAGCCCGTCGCCGGCCCCCGCGGCCCGGATCCGCGGCGCCGCGCGTGCCTTCGCCCCGCCGCCGCCTTCACCCGCTCCGGCGAGCCCGAGCCGGTCCAGCCCCGCCGCGCGCCATCGCCGGAGTCCTGGCCGATGCGATCTCGCCGCCACCCGAGCTCGCCGGTCCGGCCCCGCGCCGCCTCGCGTCTTCCTCCTCGTCGTTCGCGCCTCCTCCGCCGGCCGGATCCGACGACCCGGCCCTCTCCGGCGACCTCCCTCGCAAGATCCAGCGACCTCAAGCTCCAACTCTGGTGTTCCTCGGTTCCCGCGCGTGAACAGTGTTTCCAGATCCAGATCCGGACGGTTGACTTTCCTCCCGAAACCCTAATTATTTTGCTATGTTCATCGTGCCGTAACTTTGCATCCGTAGATCCGTTTTGGGCGTATAGAATATCAAAATGATCGTCTCAGAGAGCACATCATTTCATCTCATTGCATCTTTTTCATTTGAGTTCATCTTGATGC